>NW_016107346.1:2386139-2429242 GCF_001604975.1 Cebus imitator
AAAGAAAGAAAGTGACAACTGTATGGAACACTGCTGACCAGTTATGAGTGAAAACTGACCACTGGAAGGAAGGTGACTTTGACATAAGCTGTTTTTGGTGAAGTGCCGGGATCCAAGCCTACCTGAGATAGGGTCAAGGGAGAAGTGCAAGTGGCTGCATTTGCACTTCTCCAGTATGGAGGCATACTGAAGACCAGAACTCTCCAGGAGAAATAGAATGTGAACTGTACAAGCAACTTGCAATCCTACAGACCCATTAAAAAAGTAAAACAACACTTTTAAAGGTGAAATTACATTTCAATAATATATATTTAACATATCATTACAATACGTGATCAATATAAAAAATATTCACATTTATATACTAAGTCTGTGAAGTCTGGTGTGCACTTTATACTTAGTGTACATTACTTCTGACTTGCCGTATTTTAAATACAGATACTCCATAGTCAAATGTAGCCAGTGGCTCCAGGTACTGGCCAGCACAGGTCTAGACAACACCACTTTGGAAGAATTTTACAGTAAGGTGAAACAGAGAAATGGGGGCACCCACCATTGTCACCCTCAATACAGCTTGGTGAAGTAGATATTAATACCACACCCCAGGGTCGGATGCTGCTGGCTAGAATCTGGTGTGACATGGACACATAGCATGGGATGGTAACACCACTACAGTCCATCTGACAAACATGGCCTCTATTGGGAATGACTTACAGCCAGCTCTCCAGCACCTGGCTGAAGGCTTTGAGACATTAATATTAGTTGAGGTTGGAGTTTATGGGGGCTGATCTTTGGGGCCACGGCACTAGCCTACTGGTTACTCCAAGAGTCCTTGGGGTATACCGGCCAATTCTGGCTCATCCTGAACACATCGCCCACCCCATATGGTCCTCCTAGTACCCTTCATAGCCATGTTGGAAGCATATGGCAGAAGCTATGCCGCCAAACTCTTGTCTTTAGGACTGTAAAACATTATACGACAGCAATAAAGGGATGAAAAAAAGCTATTCAGTGTTATTAAAATTGTTCTCAAGATGGGACTTCATGTATTCTCAGTCTTGATCTTCTGAGAGTTGGATCTGTTTTCTCATGGTTATGTACATGAATTTCTTCCGATTCTGTTATATTCAATCCCAAATGAAAATAATTAATAATCCAACCATAAGATTTTAAAAGTAGACAATTCACAGTAGAATATTAGAATACATAGTCTTAGGACATATTCAAAATGTTACTGCTTCTCAGTTCCTCCTAATCCCATCTGCTGAGAATGATACACCTAAAGTTGACTGAATCAGGCTGAGACTCCTGGCATATGAGTCCCAGCACAGAGGTGAAAGGGAGTGGAGGCTAAGGTCTCGTGTTCATTTTTGGCTTGTCCCAGAGCCAGCTTCTCAACCCCTTGACGGTTGGTTTCTCTTCTATCTTTCAGGATTGTTTGGAAAATTTAAATGCAGTGGAGGTGTATGAAGCAACTTTGGAAACTGGAAAGTATTGAGCACATTTTCAAACCTGATGCCTTCACAAACCATATGGGGCTGGAGAGAAGGCAAGGATGCCTTGTATTCATGAAGAACTCATATGATTCTCAAAGTCCTTTTCCCAACATCTCATCTGGGCCCCAAAGAGTATTCATCAGGGCAGGTAATGTCACTACGTGATGGATGAGAAGAATGAGACCCACAAAGACTAAGTGTAGGCCATACATACAGTCAGGGGCAGAACTGAGTTTAGAGCCTTCTCCCTGTGCAGTACTCTCTTCTCTTTGCCCAATGGCCACAGTATCATTTGCCATCATGGTTCGACATGGACTTATACAGAAAGAGAAGAGGACTTGGTTCCAGTCCCCTCTTGGTAACTACCTGACTATGAGATTTGGACAACTGACATTCTCTGAGCATCAGTTTCTTCATCTATAAAAGAGAGAGGATAATAATACCTCTATGGTGGATACTCATTTAGTTTGTGGAAGCAATACTCAGATTTTTGTTCTGGAAAGTCACATCTTCAACCCCCATCCAGTGTCCATACATTTCAGGAGATCTTGTTTCCATACATGACTACAGAACTGGGCCTATGGCTGAGACCAAAAGAGATGCATCGGCCATAGCTATCCTAGCAAGAAGCCTGATCTCTTCCTCCTGGAAGGATATGAACCTGGGACTGTCAGGACCAACCACCACACTTAAGCTGAGAGTGAGGCCAACACAGTGGAATCTGGAGCCAAAGATGGTGAGAAATGAAGCCTTAATGATGCTCTTTGTGTCTCTGATCAAGCTGTACCTGAAGTTTGGACTTTTCAGGGGCGTGAGACAAAAACCTTCCCTTTTTTGGCTAAGCCTCTTTGAGTTGGCCTTGCTATCTCTTGAAAATGAAAAAGTTCAAGACTGATAACAATCCCTTTTCAGGTTTGTTGCACTGAATAAGTTATTGTATGGAACAGCCCTCTGCAAACAAAGCCTTCTGCCAACAATAAAAGTAGGTTAAAAGTGTAATATATTATCAGCTTATTTGGGGGGCACATAGTAACATTAAAGTATGAAACTGGAACTATTTTAATTTATAATGAGGCAAAAAGAAACATTACTCCCATACTTTAGTGCAACACCTCATGATTTTTCAGGAGCATCAGCCATGTGAAATGTGACATATTATATGAAAGGCTCAATTAGTTACAGAAAAACAGCCCAAACAGAGCATCTATGACAATGACCACAATCTCAGACCATGAAGCAACAGAGCCATGTAGAAGCCACGTGTCTTTAAAATGAGGGAGAAGTCTCTCTTTCCTAAATTTCACTTATAATACTTCCTTAAATGTTTTGATAATCACGAAGTAAAAAGCGCAAAACAGGTGGGATAGGGTCGCAATGAACAACTAAAAGAAAAGATGGAAGCAGACAAGTATGTGTGTATTGACTCAAGGGAACTGACGCAAACAGGAGGTGAAATGAAAAGTGGCCTTGTATGAATTCCATTGGGACCGAAGTTGTTGTTCTCTAAAGATGATAATAATGATGGACATTTGTTCTGAGACCAAAGGCAAAACTCTTGGTACAGAGGCTAGCACCTGCTATGTGAGTCTGCATGAAATGTCCACAAGGCAGATATGACCTTCCCTATTTCAGACATGAGGAAATTGATGCTCTGGGCAGCCAAGCCATCTGCCCAGTTCCCACAGTGAGGGGCAAGCCTTCATTCCACACGTGTCTGACCCTGAGTCCGTCCTCTGAGGACTTCACTCCTCTGCCTTCCCATGAAAAGGATTGGTCTCTAAGGGGAATTAGAGCCAGGGCTGATGATGCTGCCACTTGGGTTAGTTGTGAATCATTTTCCCTTTAAAATGATTTTTAAAAAGTTTTCTTTTCTTCTGAATTGATGCCAATGAAGCTCTTGTGTAGATTTGGGGAAGCACCCATAAGTAGCTGCTAACAATATCACCCTAAACATGAAATCGGTGAAAAAAATCAAGCAAGTTATTTTGCAGGAAGTATACATTTCACAGGGATTTTCCGGTTTACATTCACCTACCCTCAAGAACCTAAAAATATATCCTGATCAACCTTAGCCTCTATGCTTGAATCTCTGGTGCCAAACAAGTACGACAAATTTGGACATTTTGAAGAATTTATGGGTTTGGGCCAACACTTGACATTGTAAGGCTTATCAACTGTTCTGAGAATTGGATGGAAGCTATTTAACTTAGACCAGAAAAAAACATAAAAATACATTTTTTTTTTAAATTTCAAGGAATTCATGAATCATAGGCTAGTAACCCCAGTTTAAAAGAAGAAGGGAAACAGCTGTAAAGAAAAAAATAGAGAGAAACATAATGGGAATTACCCCAGGCAGAGTTGGGCCACTTTAGGAGGTCTCCTTGTTAAAAAAAAAAAATACCTTGTCTGACAAAGGCCTGTGGTTGAAAAGTACCAGCACCTGCAGGAGGGTAGACAGCACTTTTTTCAGGATGATAAAAGAAGGATGATATCTTTCCTAACATCTCACATGACCGAGCACGTGGGCCTGGAAAGGGACATGGTAGAGAGAGGTGGGCAAACATGAAATCCTGCCATGCAGGGAGTAGCCCAGGGCACTGATGGGAAAAGGGCCTAAGAGCTAGAGAGAACACACCACAGATGATTGTCTCATTTCAAAATTCTGCTCGGAGCTGGCCTTCTGCCCAGGGATGCGGAAGGAACAGCTCTTGCCATTTCCCTGGGACACAGGTACTAAGGCCTCCTGTTTCCAAGACTCAGAGCTCATGATAGTAACAGCTATTGTGAACGAGTCTGGGAACCTCATCCCCAGTTATGACACTGTTTCCTTGGGAAAATCAGTACTGAATGCCAAATCATCTGTTTGCTCATGAACTCTCTGTGCTATCACTGTGGGTGTTCTGATGAAGATGTGCTTTTAGGAATTCAAGTCTGAGAAGCCTGCTGTCTCTTGATTCCTATGTACTTTAGAGAGGTGACTGGGTCCTTCCTCCAAAGCCATATCTCACTTTGAGTCTGCCGGCAGCTACTGGAAATTGAAGGTGTTTAGCTGGGTGGTCGCTGCTCCTCCTCCTCTTCCTGTGGATGTTGGTTAACAGAGCTCCCACTGAAGGTCACAATTTTTGCCTTTAGTATGTCTCTTTCCCCACCACTGACTGGCTGGCTAAATGGGGGGTTATCACTTAACTCTTTGGTACTTCAGTTTTTATAGCTGCAAAATAAAGTTGAGTTCGAAAGTGGAGAAAAAATTAGGGAGCTGAGTTTCTTGGGAAAACAATAATATAAGCAGATGGACAGTGTCAGGTATTTTTTTTATTTCAAGCAGGAAGGAGAAGACTGTAGCAGTCTGTTAATGTGGTGTTAATGGCATTTAAATGAAGACTTCTTCAGAAAAGAAAGGAAATGATGTTGATAAAAATTAATACTGTGTAAGTGCCTTAAACTTTCTATGACATTTTAATATTCATTATTTCACTTGCTCTTTAGGAAAACTTGAGAATGCGGTACAGAAGGTATCATGTTTACCTTTGCTTAACAAGTTAGGTGATTAGTGCTCCACGAAGTCAGATGACTTGTCTAAGGTCATGAGTGAGTAAGGGGAGAGGCAATGGTCAAAACCAGGTCTTTACGTTTTAACTCTAAACCCTTTTTCAGTTGTTCTATTCCCCACCACATTTTTCCTAATCAAATCTATCATGAAAAAGGGTCATCAGTGGAGATTATGAGTCTCTGCACATGCAAAGGTACACTATGAGAAAAAAAAACCCACAAAGGATTAGGGAGCGGAGATACATCCTATTCCAACTTATCCTATCTAACAATCCTCATTCATGTAACGTATCCTATTCTACTTCAGCAAAGGGCAGGTTCCCTTGTGGGGATGACGGTGGTGGGAGGAGGCACAAACCATCTTTTTCACAACAAATACTGCTGGTTAAACATTTGGGAAAATTTTATTATTAAGAAAAGAGAACAAAAATAATTTCATTATTAACAACAGAGAACTCAAGTTCCTGTAACATATAAGCAAAAAACTATCTTTAAAAAAAATGATCTAGGCCGGGCACAGTGGCTCACACCTGTAATCCCAGCACTTTGGGAAGCCGAGGTGGGCAGATCACAAAGTCAAGAGATCGAGACCATCCAGGCCAACATGGTGAAACCCTGTCTCTACTAAAAAAAAAACCAAAAAATTAGCTGGCCGTGGTGGCACGTGCCTGTAGTTCCAGCTACTCGGAAGGCTGAGGCAGGAGAATTGCTTGAACTCAGGAAGCAGAGGTTGCAGTGAGCAAGATTGTGCCACTGCACTCCAGCCTGGCGCCTGGTGACAGAGTGAGACTGTCTCAAAAAAAAAAGATCTTACCCAAGAAATATTTTTTCTTATTTTCTCCATCTTAGTCTAGAAAAGCCAACAGAGGATATCTTTATCCCCACTACCAGCATTTGCACAGGGTCATCCATCTGCCAGTCCCTATAAGGTCAGATGGGGATGGTGGCTATCCAAGGAAAACTGCCCATTGTAGGCCACTTGCTAAGGTTATGGCGCTAATCTATTCCCTACTTGTTGAACATGTTCTGACCCAGAGCCTTGGCCTTAACTGATTGGAAAGGGACAGCGCAGTCAGCCTTGGGAGGGGACAAGCACCATGAGAATTCTTTCATACTAAACAGCAGTGTGACTTAAAAGAAGTATTCAATTTAGTGCTTAAATATTGTCTCTTGGCCATATATTCCACTAATCTTTCTACTTACATGATGCTACAGTGAGGACTAGCCTTGTGTGGCTGATGCAGGTCAGTGGAACCTTGACAGCTATTTTTGGCCACAACTCAAATGAAGCATAAGACAGATAACCCAAATATCTTAGTGACATCAGCAAACTCCAACTGCTAAGGGGCAAAGAAGAGCCTGCTCCCATAGATGCCTCATTGTCATGTGTACACCGACAGTGTAGAAGAGGCAGACAGAGCTTGACTGTCCCTTAAACCTAAAGATCACAATTAGCATGATATTGGTCAATACACAGAATAAAAAAGACCTCATATCATAAACTAAAATACATTACATAAGAATATCAGAAGAAAATATAAGTAAATGTTTATCTAATTTTGAAAAACGTAACACCAAGATCATCAAAAGCAGAGATCATTACAGAAAACACAATTCTGAGGATACATAAACATAATGTATCCTACCATACAGTACTGACATACCAGTGAAAGGAAAATGATAAACCCACTGAGAGTTACTTTCCTTCCTAGATAAGTTTTCATGTACCAGTTTGTCAAATACAAGATCGTCAGTAAAAAAAAATGGACACACTGCTGACAAATAGGTCCTAGTTAACACACACACACACACACACACACACACGGTCCTCAGTTTATTAGGTATGAAGTATAAAGAGATACCGTCTAGATCATTAGCAGAGACCTTGCGTTCAGAGTTGTGGCTAATTTTTATTTTCTTTATATATGTTTGGATTAAAAACTTTTTTGTACAATGAATATGTACAGTTTCAGTAATCAGTTATTAAGTAAAATCTAAGTTCATAATATTGTAGAAAATGTGAAAACAGCCTCTCTCTAATCAAGGAGCTTTCCCTAGTGCTACAGGAATCTCTTGTTAATGTCTTCCATCCAATTCACCACTAGCGCTATTTAGAAATAAGAAAAACAAATTTTTTTAACTCTATGATAGATCATAAAAAACCTGGAAAAGCCATCACTCATTTTCATTTTCTAAACACAAAAATAGAGAATTCTTTTCTTGAATGATCTGATTTATATGTATGCAAAAGCTCTCTTAGGAAATTAAAAGATTCTGTCATGAGGGTACAAATGTCAGTGCACAGTCAAATGTTAAGTAGCTTATTTCTTCTGTTCTAAAAACATAAGGCCTACAGTGTTACAATTTCTATTTATATCTTTCTTAAGATCAAATATAACTACCCTGGAAGTTTTTCTAATCACAATTTTTAAATCCGCAAAAAAATTTCTTCTTTGTGCAAAATTATTTTGTAGTTTTTATTTAGCTACAGTTTTATTTGCTTCCTCCAATAGAAATGCCATGTGAGAAAAGATTTTTGAGATAATTTGATACCCTCCCCCTTGAATGAGAGGAAGCCTATGTCCCACAAAGGCTGGATTATGCACAGCAGAGGACTGTAACAGCCAAGCTAAAAATAACTCAGAAAAATAAACTCATTTTCACTTCAATTTTGTATTCAAAAACTAGAAGGAGAATTCTTTATCACTAAAAAGTAGTGTGACTTAAGAGAAGTATCTGAGTTAGCGCTTCAATATCATTTCTTGTCAGGATGTCCCAGTAATCCTTCTACTTAGGTGATGCTACAGTGAGGACCTAGCCTTGTGTAGCTGGGCTGTGTCTACAGAATCTTGGCAGCTATTTTCACAGCTAGACCACAACACAAATAAAGAGCATAAGGCATAGAACTCAAATATCTTAATGTATATATCCACTTTTAGGCAGTACTAGCACTACAGATCATTTTTTAATTTCCAAAAGGATCACAGGCTTTGATGGCTTCAGTTTTAAAGTAAAGAAGAGTGGGTCTGGGGATTTTGGACTTTCCTTCTGAGGAACGGTAGAAGAGATCCAAAGGAACCCTTGGATCCAGAATGAAAAAATACTTAGGAAAAATGGAGGCCCTATCTGAACAACATTTTTAGGTCACCAGGATATCCTTCAACAGCCTTGATCTGCCAAACTGTAAGCTCCTTGAAGGCCAAAGTGCTTTCTTACTTTTCTTTGTTTCCCTGGTGCCTACCAGAGTTCCCAGTATAGAGCTGGAACTTAGCAAATTATGTTAAAATGTGATGGTAAAAACAGATGGGAAGGCTGATCTCCAGAGACTAGAAGGAATGGCTGTAACTAACACACAATGAAATAGTAGCTTTGTGCTGACCCAGAAATGTCCCAGTTATATACAGAGTTCTATGGTTATTCACACAACTTTAATAAAGAAATAATAGAAATAATAAATAATTTTAAATTTCCCAAAGGCTCCAGGACTTTACATCTGAGAAAGAAAACAGTTTCTACACAGGCTCTTGAGTTTGTAAATAAGAAAATATTGTTGGAATGAAACGTAGCTGGGTGCAATAAAAATTCACTTTATGTTCTTTATATTTCCGAGGAAAAAACAAACCAAATAAAGGTAAAAACTCTCAAAAAGACTCCCCAGTCCTATATCTAGCAATGGGTCAAAAACTGAGGCAACAAGAATTTTGAGATTTCTTATGAGAAACTCTAGTAAGAAAAATACAATGACTCATTTCATAATAATGCCCTTTCTTCCCAAAGTACACATCACAGTTCCCACATCCCTAGCACACGGGCACTCTGTGCAGAGCTATTGCAACACAGGGGATCTCCCTGCACCAAAGTCCCTGAGTGGACAAGAGAAATGCCAAAAGTGACAGCAGGGACAGACCTCCCTGGCGCTGCGGTGCTTAGGGGCAGTGTGGCTGTATCGCCGTATAAAGGAGGGGGATTACCCCCTTTGTACTGCCTGATCTGGAACAGCAGTTCTTTTGTGCAACCACCTTTAAGAACTGGGGAGCTAAGTGCAGCTGGCTTCCTTGTCTACAGGTTCAAAGAATCCCTTGACAGAGTAGTTTTGAATAGACGTTCCCAGATTTCCTAACAAATTGTCACTTAGACACTGAGAATCCAAAAAAAAAAAAAAAAAAAAAAAAAAAAAAGATGAAGGAAAGGGAATGTGTTCTCCTCAAGGCTACAGCACAAGTAAGGCACCCAGGCTGTTGCTCAAGTACTAGTTCACTCCCCTGTCACTTCTGTGGCTACAGTGAATTAATAGTTACAGAGAAACAACTGAAGTTTATTGCCAAAGAAATCTCTCCAATATAACTATTGCCAGAACCAATTTTCCCAGCCTTGCCCAGTCATGTGTTCCTCGGAATTGCTACCAAGAGAAAATGAAATGGATCCTGACCTTTGGTGAATATTCATGTAAAGTGATAAAAGAATTCAAAGCTTGACGGAAGTCTAGGGGATACTCACAGGAGCCTGACATCACCGACTCTGTGCATTTGAAGTACAGAACAAGTGATAAGAACGCCTTCTCTCAGGCAGAAGGCAGTTCTGGAAGGGAAGAACTGTTTATTGATCCTTAAATAGCTGAGACAGGCAGACTCTGCAGAGGTCAAATATCAATGAGAATTAAACTACAAGACACTTCTGGTAGAAGGATGGTGTAGTTGGCTTGATGGGCCATTTGTGGGAGAGAGACCTTTACTTGACCTGGGTCTTTTATTGTTTCTAGTAACAACAGGCCTGAGGAAGTGGTGGATTGGAGGCCTGTGAGGAGGGTGGGTACAGAGGTGAGCAGGCTAGGCAGGGGGTGCGCAGAACTTGAGCCCAGATATGAAGCTGTTGAGTAGTGCCAGGCTTTAGCTGACACATGTGGCTGGGAAAGTGCGTATGTGAAGAGACAGAGGTGGAGTAAATGAGCAACTGAAGAGACAGAAACTGATGACAACTAAAGACAATCACTCAAAACAAGGAACGAGCCTCAATGTGGAAATGGTATTTTCCTCCTAAGTTAACGTGCTTAACTCTGGTCATATTATCGCTGGTTATCAGAAATTTTAAAGATAAAGAAGTGGAACTCACTCATGTAAAAGGCTGAGACTGGTGAGCTTTTCAGAATGAAAATTCTCAATGTTTAGGAAGCCCTCCAGATTATAGGATTTATATGACAGCTGCTACAGAAAACTTACATCTGTATAAATACCAAGGCCCCTAAGGGGGATAATATTTCATTTGTATTGAGATGTTTTAATCCCTCCTTAATAATTTAAGATATTAAGTATTAATATTACATATCAGATACAAGATCTAATTTCTCCTGTATTTTATTTGAAAGTAATAATACTTTCTGGTACAGTTAATTGTTGTTTTCTTAAACCATAGATCAATTTCTTCCTTGTTCTGAATCAGTTAAGCTATATTATATTTTAGATGTATGCCAATGGCATTACCACTTTAGTATTTATTAGTTTATGAAGATAACTCAACATCCTGGAAATATTTCAAAAGACAAACCTTATACTTTTCACCAAATTTGCCTCGTTCATTTAATGTGTATTCTTAAGAGTCTGACTGATGGATGAAGAAGAGGAAATATGAGCCACACTGGCTGTTGTGAAGGGTTTCTCTGCACCAAATGCAGTACTTTTCCTGGGTCTCTATTCACCCGTGTAGTCTCTGAAACACTCTTCTTATGTATTTATTTAAGATGAGATAAGAAGCTGGTTTTAGACGATGTGGGCCAGATTTCAGATTTCATATGGATTAAAAAATAATAAACATCAAGGGTAATCTAATATTTCCATAAATTATTTTAGAAGCATAATAATCATGTCATACTTCATGGCCCGGTTAATGTCTGCTGGATTTTTTTTTCTGTTTGTTAAAGATTCAAGTCATATGTCCCTGTTTGTTAAAGATTCAACTGATAAATCCAAAAATATGAAAAAATGTCCGTGTAGAATTCAGGCAGACTGGACTGTGATTGCAACAAACACGCACATATGCAACAAGAAAACTTTCAAGTGTACATGTTCACCTTAAAAGACAAAGCAGTAAGCTGCAGTTCTGAGTCAGTTTTCTTTATCTATTTGTCTGAAGAGACAACTCCAATAAAACAGAAACAGGCCCTGTTGGAGCTCAAGACTTAGCATGAGAAAAGGGAGAGAGAGATGGAGACAGAGAGAGAGAGAGAGAGAGAGAGAGGGAGAGAGAGAGAGAGAGCGAAAATGAACCCTATCAGCTATGAAATAATACACTGGGGAAAAGTACTGGTTCTCATGAAAATGTCGGTGATTCACCATGGAATAAAATTTAAAAGCCACTGACCCCAATGAAAGCCTCCAGTGGAAACATGTGGATTTTGCTTCATTTCACTTAAAGACTTTTCTTTATTTCATTTCAACACTATCATAAGCACCATCAGTTTTTGTGATGTGTTGCTTTCTCATTTAAAATTGATATGGAAAAGGTACTGCTGGTTAAAATGGTCTTCCGGAAAAGAACAATGCACAAATTAGCCGATGTTACCAGTTAAAATAGGTAGGCCTTCCTGTTCTCTTAAAACATTTTTTTACAGTAACTCAGCATTTGAGCAGACTTGTTTGTTTATAGAATTTTTTCATACTCACCAAATCTTCATTCTGATTTGCCAGAAGATCACAACTGAATGCAAGCTGACTGACACAAACCACAAATCTGTCAGGGAATACATGGAGCTCTGTATAAAATGAAGAAAAGCAAGTTAGTAAAGGCATTAAAAAGCTATAAACACAGAAATGGTTGTTCCAGATTTTGTGTTCATTTTAAGTTACTGAAATATGCATATCCATATGAGACACACGTCTCTTCTCTCCTCCCATCCTTTCAGTGTTTGCCATCAATAGGGCAGGGTAAGCACAAAGTTCCAGGGAGAGCTGAAAAAGCTGCAAATTGGTCCACCTGAGCCCCGGGACCATGACATTGCAGGAAACCCCCAGGCAGAACCTCTGCAGCCTCACCTCTGTGTCAGTCTGATGTTTTCTGATTAGAACTCCTATTTGGAAAATAGGATCAATGTTTCCAAAATGAGCATGTAAGACTTACAGAGGAAGAGGAAGAGTATTAGATAAAATCTAAAAATGTGACCCATCAACGTTTTTACTAGTTACTTTACTTATCATCTCCTTGGTCAGCTAGTCTTAGAGAGGTCCCCAACACTCTAAGTGGGCAAACTACTAATCTGAATCAGGCTGGGAAAATAGCAGCTTCTCTTACAAATTAATGATCCAACTATTTAGAAAATGATTAAATATACAATAAAGATGATAAAATTACACCATAGTCATAGTAATCTATTATTGCTGCTTCTTAAAACAAAACCGCAACTTCCCATTGGGAAAGACTGAATGAATCACTGAACTGGACTCCTCAGCATTCAATGAAAGGAACAGAAGATGGTAATGACATCTGGATCTTTCCTTCTCTCATCAGTCTGTCCATCCATCCATTTGTTCCTCAGCCTCCAGCTACCCAGGCATGATGTCTGGAGTGATGCTGGGCTGATGCCAACAGTGTCTGTTCCAGGTGGGAGGGGAGGGGGCTCTTCTCCCTTTTTCATGTTTGGTTGTACTACTTGAATATTTTTATGATACACGTCTGATATTTGTGATAGAAATGAAGTCACTTTTCTAACAAAGAAAGCTTCCCTCTTACATGAGACCAGTTTTTTTTTAAAGATGGATATTATGAATCAAGTGAGTAAAGCCTTTTATATACATTGCACACAACAGCAATGACTGAGGTAAAACGTATCTCAATCTGATGCACCGCTTGGAAGCCAAGCAAGAAGGTGTCAATTACATGGACACAGAACTTAAACAAGTTAACACCTTACACTACTAGGCTGGCTGAAATGATCCCAAAAGGCCTAAGCAGTTGTTGGTCCAGTAACAGCTCTCTCCTTACCCTGTTCACCACTGCAGTCTCCTTGGCAGTCACCCTCCCTATTCCAAGTTATCCTATTCAGAACAGCAGGTTAACAGTTATTAAAAAAAAGAGCTCTACTCATCCTGCTCAAAAACCTACCATGACTCCTCAGTGCCCAACATGCAAAGTCCTCCATGATTAAAGATTAACCTAGTGTTCTGGTCTTACTGCCAACTAGTCCTCCTCATGAGGAAAGGCCCCATTTCAGGTGGGGCCTGGGTGTTTTTAAACTTTGACCTCTTGTGGGTATGATATCTGGCTAAATGACTAGAGATGGACCTTGAGAAGCCAGAAGAATAAAATTAGCAAAGCAATTAATATTTATTCATTAGTTCTTGACAAATCTTATTGAGATAAGTGGTATATAGCCTGTTTATCATTCTATGGGAGGGAAAACTGAACCACAGAATTCATTATTTGTCCACCCTCCCCCTGAAAAATCATAATATTGAAATACAACAGTTCATTAGTGGATCAGAACTGGAATTCAAAATTATCAGTTCTATCAAAAACTTCTTCTGTGTTTGCATTTCTTCCTCTGAAAGGTAACAGTGCTAGAATGGCAGATTTTTAACATTTTGGTGCCAGGTAGTAACAGAAAGCAACTTCTCCACCGTTTTGTTCTGTTTAGGTCATTATTGAGAAGTTGTATTATTTTAATATTTAAATAAAGATTTAGGCAATAACAGTCCTTACTATAAAGGGTACAGATACAAGGTTAGCTGACATTTTACTAGAGAATTGAGCAAAGTGGAAGACCTTGTTAAGAAAGCAATATATCTGAGGCTCGACACGTTGGCTCATTGCTGTAATTCTAGCACTTTGGGAGGCCAAGGAGGGAGTACAGCTTGACCCCAGGAGTTTGAGAACAGCTTCAACATAGTGAGACCTCTTATCTACCAAAAATTAAAAAAAAAAAAATTAGCCAGGCGTGGTGGCACACATCTGTGGTCTCAGCTACTTAGGAGGCTGAGGTGGGAGGATCATTTGAGCCTGGGAGGTTGAGGCTGCAGTAAGGCATGATTGCACCATTGCACTTTAGCCTGGGTGACAGAGTGAGACCCTGTCTCAAAAACAAAACAAACAACAGCAAAAAAGAGAGTAATATATTCGAGCAGAGTTTAGAGTTAAGAAAATGGAGATAATCATGATGATTCCACAGCAAGCCTCTATCCAGTTAATTTTTTAAAGTGTGTTTCATATCTTATATGCATACTGAAATCGTTCATGGAAGGTAACCTATATTTTCTTCCTAGTACTCAGATCAACCTGGAGAGTGATCATTAGCTTCTGACTTTACTGTTGCTGGCTGGACAAGTTTGAAATCATGTCTTTAGTGGACGTCTAGATTTGGGGAAGTGACAAGGAAAAGTGGTCTCATCACACACTTAGGGAAAGCTCTGAAAGCTGTGAGCTGAGAAAGTGCTTTCTTGTGTACACACCTGCTCCAGGGCCTTGGTGTGCATAGACAATGCTGAAGTGATTCATAGTTCAACCGTGTTGAGTCACTCAAAGAAAAGTGCTGAGATGCAGCAGGAAAGGGAAGCATGATGTGGCCCAGCTCACCGTTCTCAGAGAGGCAGTAAACACAGTACAAGCTGGGAGGAAAGGAATTACAAACTTTTGGACACACACAATGACATGAAGGCAATGAAGCAAATAGGACTTTCATTCCTTAATTTTCATCCTTTCTCTATCTAGGGCAAGCAGATTGTGTGAAATGTCTGACAACCCAAGAAATCAGCTTCTTACCAGCATTCTGTGAGCTCCTGATGCAGCGAAGGCGTATCCCTCTCTTGAGGAAATATGCTATGATTTGAAAGCCATAACCTGTAAAGTGAAAGGGAATGTCACTAAGTTACAAATTTGTTTGCCACTAAATCTCTGGGGCTCAGCCCAGTGCCTGCCATATAAGATGCACTCAATAATTATTTAGCAAATGAGCCTGGGTGTGGTGGCTCACACCTGTAATCCCAACACTTTGGGAGGCTAAGGTGGGTGGATCACTTGAGGTCAGGAGTTTGAGACCAGCCTGGCCAACATGCTGAAACCCTATCTCTGTTAAAAAAAAAAAGAAAGAAAAAAACTGTCCGGGTGCAGTGGCTCACGCCTGTAATCCCAGCACTTTGGGAGGCCGAGGCAGGTGGATCACAAGGTCAGGAGATTGAGACCGGCATGACCAATACGGTGAAACCCCGTCTCTACTAAAAATACAAAAATTTAGCCAGGTGTGGTGGTGCATGCCTGTAATCCCAGCTACCGGAGAGGCTGAGGCAGGAGAATCGCTTGAACCTGGGAGGTGGAGGTTGTGGTGAGCCAAGATCGTGCCATTGCACTCCAGCTTAGACAACAAGAGGGAAACTCCACCACCACCCCCCCAAAAAAAAGCTATCTGGGTGAGGTGGCAGGCACCTGTAATCGCAACTACTCTGGAGGCTGAGGCAGAAGAATCATTTGAACCTGGGAGGCGGAGGTTGTAGTGAACTAAGATCACAGCCAGTGTACTCCAGCCTGGGTGACAGAGTGAGATTCTGTCTCAAAAAGTAATAATAATGATAATTATTATTATTTTGCAAATGAAATAAAGGAATTAACAGAGGGCTTCTCTTGAGAGGCAAGGGTGAACATTATTACTATCTTGCCTCTTCCAGGAGGCCTGACTATAACACCTGGCATACTCCCTAGTCCCTGAAGTGGCTCAGTTACTTCATCTGTAAAATGAAATAAATGAGGAGGTGTAACGTGCCTGAAAATCAGGACTTTCGGATGGGATAGTTCAGTCAGAGCTTGTGAATAGATAATAGCCAACTTCTGATACTCACTGCTTATTAGCTCATAAAAAGAAGCAGTTCATATCTATTTGAACATGGGTGTATTTTGCCTGTAAATAAATTAATTCAAGTATGTCAAAATCTTTACATAGAATGAGATGAAAAGAGATATGACATGAGTAAAAAAATAATTTATCCAACTCACTAGAGTGGCCTAAGTGAAAAAGAGCATTAATTGTTGACAAGAACATAAGACAACTGGAATTCTCATACACTGCTGGCAGGAGTATAAATTGGTACAGCCACTTTGAAAAAAATGCTTGGGTATCTAAAGCTGAACTTGAGCATGAACATACAGTGTTCACAATAGCAATCTTCACAACAGTCTAAACCTGGAACCAATGCAAATATTCATCAACAGTAAATTTTCTTTAATGGGGATATAGTCACACATTGAAATACTATATTGCCTCTAAAAATGAATGAGCTACAGTTACAGGTAATAACACAAATACATTTCATAAACATAATGTTACATGAAAGAAGCTTGATCCAGAAGAGAAAATGCCATCTGTGAAAATGGAGATATTATCATTCATCTTATAGGGTGGCAACAAATTTTCAGATGATTCACAGAAGGTGCCAGCATAATTCCTTCCTCCCTCCCTTTCTCCTCTCTTCTGTCTTCCCTCCAGGTATAAAACCACTTTGTTAATGACTTTCTTGAAAAGATCAAGTAAAACTGTTCCTGGTTATCATAGTCAGCAGTCAAGTTATTTGGGAGAAGAAGCAGAAGTAAAAGGTCTCCCAGAGTGAGGTGAGGGTCCCCTGGTCAAACTGGAGCATCCAAGGGTTGCAAGAAGTAATCTCTAGAACCATTAGATTCTCCAAAGTCCATGATTATGATTGTTCTGAAATAGCTTATATAAATCATACAATTAAAGAAGTTTCCACTTTCATATTCAGTATCCTTCCGACACTCCTGTAGAAGGACCCAGGACATCAGTGACCGCAGACTTGATGCTGTCTAAGCAAGCAATGGCTCTAACAGAACAATTGCTTTAGTCATGCGGATTGTGTAATAACAGTGACATCTATGAAAGGATAATCTCCGGATTTACTGAGATAAAATATATTTTTTCCTAACACACTTGAAAACAGATCACATTTCAGTCATGTGGCTTTCTTCTGCTTAAAATGTCAAACAAAATATACACACCACTGACATTACTCTGAGTGTTTTTTTAAAGAAATGTCATTTCTTAGGTCACTGAGAGAATGGAAGTCATTTCTACATCTGTTTATTTGTCCTACTGCTGAGGAAAGAAGTGGAGTCCTTAACAATTTGGGACTCACAAACACATATAGCGAAAATTAAGTCTTTTTCAAGTAATAATTTATAATGTGAGTCACTGAGCAAAAAAAAAAATTTATATATATATATTAGTATCTAAGTTATTCTACCTTTGCTGATCTACAGTTCTAAGTGATTACGATTCAGAAGCCATGCTCAAAATTTGAAAAATCTTCTTCCTATACAAAATCTCCAGCAATAAAATATTATTCTCAGGAAGGGGCTAAATCTGAAGTTGACCATGAAAGCTACAGTTTTGAGTCCAGGAAGCCTGGTGTCTTAAGATACCACTTGAGTGATAACTAAATCCTATTTGGACTGCTGAATAATCAACTCTTAATATGACATCTTCCCCTATAGAAAAAGAAAGCAGTATAAAGCAGATTCCAAGTGATCTGCTACTGAAATTTGTAGGAGAAATCAGTTTATTGAAACCTTGCCTCCTATACCTGCCACCCCCAGGACAGAATTAGGTTAAAAGGAATCATTCCTAAATGGCATCATCTTGTTAGTGGTTTCAATGGAGAACCTGCCCAAATGGCACCTACAAGAGAAATAGCAAGTTTACATGTAGAAAAGATTTGCACCTGCTTAGTCCAAATTCCACTGGTCATATGAAACTTTATTGTTTAAAGAGAAACTTAAGGAGAGATTAAACACAAAAGGTACTGTGTCAGTTCTTATGGCAAACTGAATTTGATAGGTAAACAGAGAAAATTGATGCTTGAAACATACTAAACTGAAATGCTTAGGAAGGTGTATTTCATTTATTCATAGATAACAGGCAATGATAAAGACTGCATTCTTATCTTTGCTCTTTATGAAACTGACTTCAGAGAGTTCAGTAGGCCACTGAGATTTTGTACGTACCCAGGGCTAAAGCAAAGCTCCACTACTCTCTAAAGCTAAACAGCAATTTGGCAAATAATCCAAGTGGCGTTTTGCTTTTCCTACTTGGGGCACCAGCTCCCAGCTTGCTAACATTGGTGTTTTAAATGCAGAAAACCTGAGTCAGTAGAGCAAATGGAAATCATAAAGTGATAATCTTTTTATCTGAAAACTACTGGATGATGGTATTAAGATTATGAGGCACTTGCAAATCAGATTTCAGTATGCCTGTTTTCTTGCTGGCGATTGTGGTCCTCCTAAATCTGAGAAGACTGTCTTTAGACATAGGAAGAGACTTGGGTTAGAGGGAGGAAAAGCTTTGTAACAGAAACATCTTACCACCAGGCGTTTTCAGGTATGTGCATTTCCAGAAACAATTTATATTTTTCAATTGTTTAATGTAACACAATCATCTAGTATCAGCAAGATACTTCTCCACTGGCCTCCAAGCAGCCCAAAAAATCTCCAGTTCCTGTGCCACCATTTACACTCTGTATGTTGTAAAACGCTGTTGAACTTCTCCCTATCCTTCTATAAACAACCTCCAAAGCAGCAATGAAGCCCCAAATGAATACTTGTTACCACACTAACTTTGTTCAGGCTTACCTAACTTGTTCATCAAAAACTATTAAGTCTCTTTAAAAAAATGGGGAGGTGGTTGATCATACTTATGAGAGAAAGAAAGGACAAACCAGAGTCCTGCTACTATTTTATTTCATATTCTGTCTAAAATAAGCTGCCCCAAAATGGACCTACTAAAAATCTGCAGTCTTCATAAACAGAAAGGCAAAAATTATGACAAAAAAACTCAAATATGAGTTGAACAAATTCCATCCTGGCTTAGCAAGGCAGTAGATTAGTTTCAAGTAGTACCGTGCTCCAGTGAGTAATGGTTTTAAGGGAGTGGTCATTTATTTGGGTTGTTACAGTTCACAGTCCCAAGACACTGAGAGCAAATATTCAATGAGAGATTTTACTGTAAAACTATCCAGTCTCACTTGTTTTCCAGGGGATTCATAGCCAAGGCAAGTTGAGCTTCCCCACAGCTGCCAAGGGGAGTCTGTGGTCCGGTGTTTAACAGTGGGAAGCCCTCTCCCACAGCTATTACAAGCCACTCATGGAGGAGCCTGGGAAAATGCCTCTGTGTGGCCTGCTGAGCCATCAGGACCACCGGGGCAGGTGAACTCTACTTCATTGTGGACCCCACCCACCACCTGTGTGGCTCTCTTCCATCAAAGCCTTCTCCTAAACTACAAGGCAGGCTCAGGGAGAACTACAATGCCCTCAGTACTTCTCTCCCTGAGATGACTCCTTCATTATTATCATCACTCACGCAATCTGACACATTTCAAACATTCAGAAAAGTAGAAAAATAGTGTCATGAACATCCCAAAACCCACCATCTAGATTCAACAATAGTAAAGATTTTGCTGTATTCCATATACACATTTTCTAAACTCTTTCAAAGTAGGCATCATGAAACCTTACTCCTAAACATGTAAGCATAGCTCTTGAACAATATGGAAATTTTGCTTCATCACCATGACACTATTATTACAACTGAGTATGACGTGATAGATCAAATAACCAGTCTATATTCAAATTTTTCCATTGTCCCAAAATGTGTATCACTGATCTGATTTTCCCTTGAATCAGATCCAACCAAAGACATGGATTTTAAGAGATATATTTGCTTACATCTCCTTTAATCTAAAATAATCTCCTGTTACCTCTTAAAAAAAGAACTCTGAACTTTTAAAGAGATCAGGTTAGCTGTGTTACAGAACAACCCCTTCCTATATTTGAATTTTTGTTTTTTAGACAGAGTCTTGCTCTGTTGCCCAGGCTGGAGTGCTGTGGCACGATCACGACTCACTGCAGCCTCAACCTCACGGGCTGAGGTGATTCACTTTAACCTCCTGAGTAGCTGGGATCACAGGTGCATGCTACCACACCTGTCTAAGTTTTAAAATTATTTTTAGAGACAGGGTCCGCCTACATTGCCAAAGTTAGTCTCGAACTCCTGGGCTCAAGGGAAAGGGATCTTGCCACCTGGGCCTCCCAATTACAGGTGTGAGCCACTGCACCCAGCTAAGCTTGTGTGTGTGTGTGTGTGTGTGTGTGTGTGTGTGTGTGTGTCTAGGCAACCTAAGTTTCCTAAACACAAAATTTCAACCTGTATGTTCTTTTAAAATGCCAGCCATTTATTAATTTTGACTTCTTCTTTAACTGCTGTAGGAAATTGCAGGTTCAAACTTAAGGTATAATGACAATTCAAAGATGGGCATACAGATGACTTGAAAATTTGGTCCTAATGATAACTTCAAAGAAATCAAATTATGAATTTATAGACAGTTAAAATTTTGGTGAAGATAAACTTACTTAGGTAGGTTGGATAGTGGTCTAATATTTGCTTTAAGGGAACTTTGCCACAATCAGATTACTATGTGCTAACCCGGAAGCAGCTCTGCATTGCATGCCAGTTCAGACATGTGACTGTTTCCAGTCTGAAGTCATGAGTCAGTTCTCAAGCTTGGTAGTGATTTAATAAGAGGATAGGAAGAAAGAGGCTGATACCTACTGAGTATTGACAGCATCTTCAGTATTAGGCTAGACTAGGAACATATAACATATGTAAAAGTTGAAGAATATGTGTGTTCAAGCTATTTCATTAAGGAAAAACGAAGCTGTAATTCATTACATGCCAAACTGTGTCTATTCAGAAAGTTACACCTTGTCCTTATCAAAAGGCCAAGGGTAGAAGGGATAGGGAAATCATGAGTTTGATGTTGTCACTTTAAACATGAAGAGAGACTAAGTATGTGATGGGGCCTCTGAAAAAGCCTTGATGGGTCCTTTGGAAACATGTTATAGGTCCAAGTGTGACCTTCACTATTGCTGGTGATGGGTGGGGCTGCAGAAAGGGATTGTTCTGTGGGACTTGAAAATCAAGTTTAGGAATATATATACAGAATCCTAGTCTAAGACCACAACTGGGAAACAATTTGGGTGGGTAAGTGGAATATTTGATCCTAGGCTAAAAATTTCACTTATTACCCAAGACATTTAGAGGCTCCAAAAAGGTTCCCTTGAGATAACATCTCATGTCCCTAAATAAGGACAGTACTAGATTCTGAGTCACAATAAAGCTATGTCTATTTGATGCCAAAACAAATGGGACATGAAATGTTTCATAAAACTGTGAATAAAATAATTATTTATAAAATAATTCTTTGCAGTCAAATTTATTTAGAAAAAAACACACATTTTCTACCTGTCACCCTTTTGACTTTTTAGGTAATGCCACAGGATACATGTTCTACAAATTTCATTTTCTATGGGATCCATCAGAGACTGTTAACATTTAATAAGAAAGATTTTCAGAGTAGACAAAAAATAGAAAAAAACAAATTGAGAAATTACCACTTCAGATTTCTTCCCATGTTGCTTTCCCACTTATTTATTTAAAAAAATGTCCTTAACATTAAATATGAAGAGCATGTTTGGATAACATGCAAGCATAGATGAAATGATATTCAAAACTATGGTTCCCACAATCATAACTCTGCCAGGCCATGCATAATGATAAGAATAATATAATACTGTGTATTTATAAAATTCAAAGTTCTCTTTAAAATCCTTCACTCATCTTTAAATAACTACACATAAAAGAAACAGATTTTTAATAAGCCTTCTAAATGAGGTAGCTGTTGTTTGAACTATTAACTGTTCAAGCAGGCCCCTCTGCAATAGATTTCAGATTTCCTTTGTCTACGGAGGAACACCAGATGAAGCATATCCTCTGTGGCCTCCCTGTCTTGCAGGGGTCCACTGCAACTCTGAGATTCTATGATCACGTGCAATGAGAAAAAGAGTTTAAGAACCACTAGACTATTCTAACAGGATCACAGACCCGCAGGGCAAGAAACAACCTTCGGAAGTCCCCTAGTTCATTTCCTGTTAGCTAGGATCACATTAAAACCATCTCTTAAAAACACCACCAAAATGCCGAGTGAGAAGATGCCATACCAACAAATGTGCCACTTAATCTGTCCTTTTATTTGAATTGAGGTTGCAAACTTAATGTCTAAGGGGTAAGACAGGTAACAGGAAAAGGGCTGGGTTCTGACTGGAAAAAAGAGAGGGAGCTCAGGGCTTGTTTAAAGGGGACAGCAGTGATTTTTAATGCCAGCTATCAGCTGCTATTGGAAACTAGGGCACAAGGGTACCAGAAAAGCTTGAAATCCAAGTGTTTATGTGAAATCTCTTCAAATTTTAACTTTGCAGTAAATTCAAACTTTTAAAATATATTGTGAGGTCCAAATAATATGTCTCTGAGAGCCAATGTAGCTTTGTGTTGTCAGTTTGCAATCTCTAACCTAAATTCCTCACACTTCAGTTGAATTTCTTTTTTGTGTGTCTTCGGCAGAGCTAAAGGAAAGCTGGCCACTACCAAATGCTTGAAGACAGGTATTCAGTTTCAGTTTAGTCATTTATTCTAAGCTAAATAAACCCAGGTCCTTAACCTCACTAAACAGGGCATGTTTTCCTACGATGAAATCATCTTTCTGACTCTGAAGTCTGACATTAAAGATACTCAGTTAAGGGTTTGACTCAATATGGGGGAAAATGAAAAGATTATACAATTTTAGAAATCATTAACTGTATAAATGTGTGGTATCTGCATTAAAAAATTACAAGGCTTTGTTAATTAATTAAGAAAAGAACAAATACCATGTTCTCAACTGGAACAGCTAACCATCACAAAGATGTGAATTGTTTCCATATTTATTTAACAAATATGTATCGTGTGCCTATTAAGTACCAGACAATTCCAGTCAAAAATCACAATGAAAAAATTTTTTATGTGTGTAAGGGGAGGAGGCAGTTTGGAAGTTGCCAAAAATAATGCAAAATTTAATCTAGAAGAATAGACAAGAATAGTTTTAAAAATTCAACGTAAAAAATGTTTTTTCTAATTAAAAGTAACATAGGCTCAATGTGTTTTTAAAAATCTAGACAAAAAAAAAAGATGTAAAGAGAAATGAATCTTCAACACTCTGACCACCCAGAGACAGTCTGTCACTTTGACTTCTGGTATCTTCTAGGTCTTTTCTCAAAATATTTAATCAACTATACTCTTATTTCTTTCTACAAAAACAGAATCATATGATAAATGTTGTTTTATAATCTGATTTTAAAAACCTCAGTGCTATGAACATGGACTTCGTGCATGATACCAGTTAGAAATCCATTTTAACATTTTCCAAATGAATAATGAATTAAGTACTCAACAGAAGGTCCCCACTGATCCCTGGTTGCCAGTTTTGTCATGTACAGACCTCTCTTTCTGACTCACTTTATTCCACTGGCTTATCAGTCAGTTAACACCATGTTAATTACCTGAACTTTATTTATAATAAATCTTAATCTAATACGGCAATTTCCTCTCCTGACTTCCAATATGATTTTTTTCTTCATCAGGAGTACTTGAAGTTATTCTTGGCCTCTTACCCTTTTATTAGCTTGTCCAGTTGCATGAAAAGCCCTTTTGGGGTTGGATTAGAAAGACCTTGAATTTATATATCAATATGGAGAAAATGAACATCTTTATGATAATGAGACTCTCCATACATTTGACATGGTAAATCTCCTAATCATTTTTAAAAACTTATTTAATATCTTCCAATAAAGTTTTTTAGGGTTGCCATTGTAAATGCTATCTCCTAAAAACTACATTTTTAAACTATCTGCTGTTGTAATTGACTTCCATATGCTGTCAGCTGAAAAGGTTATTAAATCTTTTCCCCACCTTTACTGGGGTATAATTGACAGATAAAAGTTGTATACGTTTAAGGTGTATGACATGATGATTTGATATATGTATCCACTGTGAAATGATTACCACAATCAGGCTAATTAACACAGCTATCACCTCATATAGTTATGCCTCTTTTTCTTGCAATGAGAACATTCAAAGATCTCTCTTACCAAATTTCAAGTATACAATGATTATTAACTATAGTCACCACAGGGTACATGAGATTTCCCAGAACTTATTCACCTTATAGCTGAGAGTTTGCATCTGACCATCTCCTCTTCCTTCCCTCATCACCCCCTTCCCCTAACCAGGCCCCATCCCCACCGCTGCCTCTGGCAATTGTCATTCGCCTCTCTGCTTTTATGAATTAGGCTTTTTAAGATTCTACACACAAGTGAGATCACATAGTATCTGTCTTTCTATGTCTGTCTACTTTACGTAGCATAATGTACTCCAGGTTCATCAGTGTTGACACAAATGGTAGGATTTCCTTCTTTTTATTATGGCTGAAAAATGTACCACTTTATACATATAGCACATTTTTAAAGATGCTAATTTCATTTCCTTTGTATACATACCCAGAAGTGAGACTACTGCTGGATCATATGGAGTTCTGTTTTTACTTTCCTGAAGAATCTCCATACTGTTTTCCATAATGGCTGTACTAATTTACACTCCCATCAAAAGTATACAAGGGTTCCCTTTTCTCCACACCTTCATCAATACTTGTTACCTCTTTTTATAATAACCATTCTAACAGGAGTGAGATGATATCTCACTGTCGTCATAATTTGCATTTCCTGATGATTAATAACATGAATCTTTTCATATACCTGTTGACAGCTGTATGCCTTCTTTAGGAAAATATCTATTCAGGTCCTTCTCCCTTTTTTAACTGGGGTTTTGAATTTAGTCATTTTCTTAATTTAGTTGTTTTCTTTTCTTTTCTTTTTTTTTTTTTTTTTTTTTTGTTTTGTATAAGTTCTTTTTTTTTTTTTTTTTTTTTTTCTTTATCAGCTATATGGTTTGCAAATATTTATTCCATTCTACAGGCCCCTTTTTTGTTTTTTTAGAGAGAGTCTTGCTCTGCCGCCCAGGCTGAGGTGCTGTGGCATGATCTTGGCTCACTGCAACCTCTGCCTCCCGGGTTCAAGCGATTCTCCTGCCTCAGCCTCCTAAGAACCTGAGATTACAGGCGCCTGCCACCACACCTGGGTAATTTTTGTATATTTAGTAGAAAAGGGCTTTCACCATGTTGGCAAAGCTGGTTTTGAACTCCTGACCTCAGGTGATCCGCCCGCCTCGGCCTTCCAAAGAGCTGGGATTACAGGCATGAGGCACCACGCCAGGCCTAGGTTATCTTTTCATTTTGTTGATTGTTTCCTTTGCTGCACAGAAGTTTTTAGTTTGACATCCTTTTGTTACCTGTCTTTTGGAGTCATATCTAAAAATATCATTGTCAGGACCAATGTCAAAAAGTTATTTCCCAATGCCTTCTACTAGAAGTTTCATGGTTTCAGGTCTCACATTTAAGACTTTAATACATTTTAATTTTTGTGTAAGGTATAAGATAAAGATCCAGGTTCATTCTTTGGCATACGGATATACAGTTTACCCAGAACCATTTACTGAAAGACTATTCTTTCCCCATTTTGCATTTTTGGTGCTCTTGTCAAAGAATAGTTGATCATATATGCATGAGTTTATTTCTGGGCTCTCTATTTTGTTGTTGGTCTAGGTGTCCATTTTCACGCCAGTGCTATTCTGTTTTGATTGCTACAGCTTTGTTTTAACTTTAATAATTTTTATGTAAACTTATTTTAGACTTTTCTACATATAAAATCATATCGTGTACCAAAAAAGACTTTTCTTAATCTCCAATTTTTTCACCTGTATTTTTTTTTTCCTGTTTTTTCTTTGGGCTGGAACTCCTCCAGATGAATATTGCTGCTAGTAGGCATCCTTTGGTTCTCCTCATTATAAAGTTAACACTGTTAATGTTTCACTTACTACTGAGAACATTTGCTGTAGACTTTTTGTAGACATAATCCTTATTTTCTAAAAATTCTTATTAGAGCTGGGCACAGTGGTTCATGCCTGTAATCCCAGCACTTTGGGAGGCCAAGGTAGGCAAATCATGAGGTCAGGAGTTTGAGACCAGCCTGACCAACATTGTAAAACCCAGTCTCCACTAAAAAAAAATACAAAAATCAGCTGAGCGTGGTGGTGTGCACCTATAATTCCAGCTACTCAGGAGGCTGAGGTAGGAAAATCTCTTGAACCCAGCAGGCGGTGGTTGCGGTGAGCCGAGATCGCGCCATTGCACTCCAGCCTGGGTAACAAGAGCGAAACTCCGTCTCAAAAAAAAAAAAAAAAAAAAAAAAGGAATTTCTATTATAAATAGTGGTTGCTTTTTTTGTACCTTGTATAATTGTCATATGCATTGTCCTTCTTTAATTTATTAATGTTGTAAATATTACTAATTGACTTTTCAATACTGAGCCAACTTCGTACAATATCATGATTTTGTTTTCTACATTGCCCAATTTGGCTTGCTAATATTTAGTTTAGGATTTCTGCATTTCTGCTTTTATGTTTGAATGAGACTGAGACTGACCTGTAATTTTCTTCTCTTTTATGGTCTTGTTTTTTCTTTTCTTTTCTTTCCTGGTCCTGGTTTTTAGTGTCCATTTAACTAACCTCATAAACAAGTTGGAGATGTTAATATTTATTCAAGTACATAAAATTGAAGTTATCTAGTTCTTAAATTTTGGGGAGAACTAACCTGGTAAAATATTTAGACCTGGTGCTTTCTTTTTTAAGCAGTGGTTTAAATTATTTAAAAGAGTATATTCAGGTTTTATATTTATTTTTAGCTCAGATTAACAATTTGTATTTTTCTATGAATTTTTCCATTTCACCTAAGTTTTCAAATTTATTAGCATGAAGTTGTTCTTAATAGTCTTTTATTATTATTTTAATTTCTACTGAATCTAATTATGCCTTTTTTTCATTACTAATACTTCTATTCCTAATATTTCTCTTCATCTTTTTTTCCCCCTTTGTCATAAATTATGGCATACCTATCATTAACAAGCTGTTAAGCTAAAATAAGCAAGAAACCATTAGTCTGGGGTTGTTTCGGTATCAGGAACCCTAACATAAATAAACAAACCAAAACTTAATTTAGAGGTATACCTTGTGACTGATTTTTTTTTTTTTTTTGAGATGGAGTCTCACTCTTTTGCCAGGTTGGAGTGCTGTGGCACGATCTCAACAATCTCACTGCAACCTCCGCCTACCAGGTTAAGGAATTCTCTTGTCTCAGCCTCCCGAGCTGGGATTACAGGTGCGTGCCAACAGGCCCACCTATTTTTTATATTTTTAATAGAGACAGGGTTTCACCATGTTGGCCAGAATGGTCTTGATCGCTTGACCTCATGATCCACCCACCCTCGGCCTCCCAAAGTGCTGGAATTACAGAAGCCATTGCGCCCAGCTATGACTGATTAATTTTGAATGGAGCTTCAGCCAATCACAGATAACCAACAAGCAAATTCGTTATATTAACTAGGAACTTCCTATTGAACCATATCCAAATAAGGCAAATGCCTAGCTACAGCCAATCAAGTAATTTTTTTACCTTGCCTCCACTTTCAGCCTATGAAAGCCCACTGCCCATACTGCTGAAACAGAGCTCTCAGAATCTCTTCCTGTTTCGAGTGTTGCCTGATTCATGAATTGCTATTTGCTCAAATAAACTGCTATATTTATTTTGTCTAAAGCTTTTCTTTTAACAAAGTCAAGTGGAAGAAGGCAAGGATCATCAGTTGCCATAGCACTAATAAGAGACATATTCAAGGGACACTTTAGAGATAAAAATCAGAGACTGGCTTGTCAATGAAATGTGTTCAGAGAAGAGAAATGACAATGACAATTTTTTAAAACTTTTTTGACTAGATGAGTGGTAGCTTCCTAGGGAATAGAGAGGGTAAGCAGATTTGGTAAGAAAATAAACCAAGCTTTAGAGATGAGAATCAATGAGATTTCTGGGTGGAGCTGTCTGCAAAGCCAATAGAAATAAGGTGTGCGGTGGCCGGGTGCAGTGGCTCATGCCTGTAATCTCAGCATTTTGGGAGGACAGGAGGGGTGGATCACCTGAAGTTAGGAATTTGAGACCAGCCTGACCAATATGGTAGAACTCTGTCTCTATTAAAAATACAAAAATTAGCTGGGTGCGGTGGCACGCAACTGTAGTCCCAGCTACTCAGGAGGGAGGCTGCAGTAGGAGAATTGCTTGAACCTGGGAGGAGGAGGTTGCAGTGAGCTGAGATTGTGCTACTGCACTCCAGACTGGGCAACAGAGCAAGACTAAGAAAGAAAAGAGGGGGAGAGGGGAGGGGGGGAGGGGAGGGGAGGGGAGAGGAGGGGCGGGGAGAAGTGGAGTTCGGTGGAAAGGTCATGGCTGCAGATCTACTGAAGCAACTCTAGCCAAAAGGAAGAAAAGTCTGTGGCAGGGCATGTCAAGTAAGAGATCAAAGGGCAAGGGCAGAACCATTGCTCAAGAGTCAGCAGAGAAAGAGGAGCCCACATGGAGTAGTTAGACCAGAAGGACAGCTACCACAGTGAAGTCTTGGAAAAGATAGTTGAAAGATCAAATGTCAGGGAGCATTAGTGACAGCACATATAGAACAAAATACTCAGCTGGCAATTGAGAGGTGATTGGTAGCATTTCGGAGGTAGCTGCAGGGTGGAGAAATAAATGAGAATATGAAAGAGGACACAAAACCGCAAACATCTGTTTCAGGAACTTTGCAAAGATTAGATGCAGAAAACAACACAGGAGCTTCAAGGGAAAACATTAAACTAAAGAAAGATCATTGTGTATTTCTTCTTCCATGTCACATTCCTGTTTTTGTTTCCCAAGTTCCATGCTTGCTTGCTTACTTTCTGCTTTCTCTTTTTATGTAGTCTGTTTTCTATTCTACATTTTCTTTTCAGCATGTCTGTAACAAACATTCCTCTTAATTTTGCCATAGTCATTTGGAATTTCTATCCCATTTTACAAGCTGCTAGGTCTTTTACTCATTTTTGATGCATTCACTCAAGTCACGGATGAAAACACTAAATATTCCTAAGACTTATTATCTCTTCTACTTCTTCCAGTTATTAGATAAGCCACTATTAAGCTCAAATAAGCATCTATCTACTAGTCTAGGGTCTTTCCAATTCCCAATCATGAGTCCACCGCCCATATCTAAATCACTTGGGGAATATGAATATCCATGGCTAAAGTGTTTTCCAACCATACAGATTCCTGGATCCCTAGGCCCAAAGAACCTGGGGTAAGAGTCAGAGAATGACATTCTTTTTAAAGAGCTCCAGGGAATTCTGATGCACAGGCAGGTCTGGAAGTTACTGCTCTAAATCTTATTTTGTTGGTATACTGGTATGTTATAATGAAATTAGTAGTGAGAGTCTTATTAATGTTATTGCCTTGCAGAGTTCTTCGAAGACAAAAACAAAATGTAAGTTCTGTCAGTGAATATAAATTATCTTAGTTTTTAAAACACAAACAAACAGGCCTTTAGCTGGAATCTATAGCAATGGTGAAGAGGCATGGGGAGAGAGCTAATTTCTAAAGTACTCAAGGCCTAAACTACTAAGGCAATTTACGAGAAGCCAATGCATGTTAGCTCAATTATTGTCACTCCTCAGGAAAATTTAAATCAACAGATCTCATTCCTTCTTTGTTTTCTTTTCTCTCTTTTTGTTTTAACTACCTGCTGATTTGAGTTTTCATAGGGAAAAAAACCCCACCATGTATGTGCTTTTTATTTTTATTTTCTATTAAATAAGTCCTTAAGAGTTCATGTAAGATGTATATTGGGCTGATACACAAGCCTTATGATGATAGGCACGCAATAACTCACAATCTTAATTAAAGTGTTGAATCAGATCTCACATAGACTCAGATTAAAGAAGGAACTATGTATGCTAACACTCAGGTTTTATTCTGAAACATTACCTTGATATTTTTATCTTAATTGCCTAAATTAGGCAAAGTTTCAGAAAACTATGTAAAGAAGTCTTTTAAATTTTGTTTTGCTTAAACGGCATTTACTAGTAATATAAATACCTAATGAACAAATCTAAAATACTGATTAATTTTTAAAATCATTTACAAAGCTCCATTTTCATTGTATATACATTGTTAGCATGAAATTAGAAGGGATACAACCAGAACTAATATGCTGCCAAGATGACATGCAACAGAAAACACACCACTCCTACTACAAAGTATTCTCCAACAAGGGACCCCAACCTCCTGAGGCCTGTGGCTCTAACCACCAATCTACAGAAAATACAAGAGGCTGAAAGAGCAGGTTAATGCCACCATCCAGAGGCAGCCAGCCAAATCCAAATGTGGGAAATTTCAGAGGACGTTTGACTTGCTTTCTTCAATAAATAGATAGAAAAAAAAAAAAGGGGGGGGACGGGGATTCCTATAGGTTAAAGGAGATGATGTTCTTCTATGATAAAGAGAATCAACCAAGTGCAACGAATGTGTAGACCAACCTTGTTCGGACCCTGAACTGAACAATTCAACTATAAAAGAACTGAGGAGACATTCAGATAAATCTGAAGATGGACTAGATATTTGATGACATTGATTTTTTGTTTTAACAGCGCTTTTGACATCTGGAAATTTACTTTAAGATAGTCAGGGGAGGAGGGAATAGATAAGCATATAAATAACATTGGCTATATGCTGTTTAAAACTGAGACGCTGGCAACAGATAAGTGGGGGTTCATTATATGATTCTATATTTGTATGTATTTGAAATTCCTGATGTTTTAAAAAACGAAAGTAAATATTCTTTTAAAGAAGATTTATTTGTAAAAAAGAAACACCATAATGAAAAATTTCAAGGACTTTAAAGATGATACATTTTTTCTTCTAAATATTTATATTAATATAGACCCTCTTCTAAAGTCTCAGAACACAAATCATGATTAAAGCTTGCTTTTATAGGTAATTTCCTAACCCTGAAAATAACACTTTATAAGAAATGCAAAAGTATCTTTTATTATGTTGTCAACTATAACTATAATCTTTAGAATAATTTTTCTAAGTAGGTAACAATTTAAAGGAAATCTAAACAAAAGTGATCTAATAGGTGATTGTAAAGCTCTTATCTTCCTTTAAAATACCATTGTAAAATAAGAATAATTTCACCTTGAGATTTTTAAACTAGTGGCCCAAGTTGAAAATACAGATTTATAGATATATAGTTATACAGATATGCACATTTTGCACACTCAAGCCACATTACCAATCTGTTAAGCATGGAATAGAAAGTGCACCATTCTATGAAAATATCACCTTGTAGTAAAAACGGTTCATCTCTAAAAGCTGAATTGGGGAAATCTGAAAGACTGAGATAAAGGAAACCTTCCTGCTGAAAACATAGAATGTAGGTTTAAAAAAATGGTTTAAATATATAGCCCAAACAAAATGGAAGTATCAAGGAAACACCAGGAACAGAGGGAATTTAAAATCACAGTAGGAAACCAGTGGGCTGACACTCTAATGGCCTATGGAGAAGTGTCAGATCAGGTGTCTGGGAAGGTCTAAAGGTGCAACCTGCCTGTATCCTGCCACCTCTCCAAGATCCTTGTCCCCCCATTCACTGTCAGGAGTACATACAGCTCTGGCATTCCATGAAAACCTCACTTGCCTTTTATTTATATATTTTTCCTTTTGTTGTACATTGAGAATTTACCATTCCCTGGGGCCTCACAAAAGCCCATAACATTTTATTATGTCACATTTCCCAGCTTCCTGGAGATCCACCCAATAGAACCACTTTTCGTTACTGTCCTACTGTTACCACCTTCCAAATGCAAATATTTTCAAGGCATTACTCAGCTCTCAGTCACCCCACTTAAGCTGAAGATGTTTCTAGTCACAGAGGCTTTGATGGTTGCAGGGTGTGATCATGGCTCATTGCAGCCTCAAACTTCTGGGCACAAGTGATCCTCCCACCTCAGCCTCCCGAGTAGCTAGGATACCAGGGGCACATCACCACACCCAGCTAATTACTTATTTTTGTAGAGAAGGTATCACTGCATTGGCCAGGCCGGTCTTGAACTTCTGCTCTTAAGTGATCCTCCTGCCTTGGCCTCACAAAGTGTTAGGATTACAGGTGTGAGCCACTGTACCTGGCCTCTCCCTTTGCTTTTACTAGAAAGTCTGCATGGTGTGAGACATTTCCACTTGGCATTTGCAAATACTTGACACTTCACAGTGCTTTGGTGTCTCTGAAAGAGGATCCCGGAGAAAGCTCTGAGTTGCAAAGCAATATCCACACAAACAAGGGTGGCAATACACTGCATCTTGTTCAAACTCAGGCACATTCTGTCCCTCTTTGCTTCCTGGACTTCTGCAATTCACTGGTTTGCTAAGTCTGTCTTCATCTTTTCTCAGTCGCAGATGTCTCTCACCAATTCTCACCTCTAAGGTTCTGCATGAAGCCAAATATCACTACTTTTCAGGGTTTTCCCAAAACCAGCCCTGCCCACACCTCCTGCCAACAGCTTCCCATCCTTCCATCTTGCCCCATGGTCTCCCCAGGCTGCTGCTGCTCTCTACCACCAGCACCTACTTCTGGACACACTTCTACTCTGCTTATTTGCATCATTCAACACCCCCCCCAACCCCCAATTCATTGCGGCAAGTTTCACTGTTTCTCAGCTCTGTCCTCAAAACAACTTTTCCAGAAAAACACTTTTTTGGGGCTCAGAAAAAGAGTCCTTAGAAATGGCACTAAGGCCAATGTTGTTAAATAAGTTTGGGCTGCACACCTTTGTATGGAATTATATGTCAATCATTTCTATTAAATAACACATTCACATTGAGCTGTTACTGAGTTAGCAGTTTGGCAGCAAACTGAAGTATGTTTGCTATATATATGTATGTCTATATATGTGAGGCATTTTGCTTAGAAGGGATTTTACTCTTTCTTGAAAATAATTTCAGTAGAGGAGTTCTAGGAGCCAGTATGAACAGGAAATGGTTATGCTTTTTTCATTCGGTCAAAAACCAGATGCCCCTCAAATCATAATAAATCAGAACCATCCAACTCATGCCACTTGCACACCTATCACATACAAGTACTATTGAGACCCCAGGAATGCCAAGAAAAATGCTCTGCTCCTGAGGGACTCAACTGAGGTCAGAGGGAGAGACAGAGGAGTTAAAGGTAGGATGATTACATTGTAAATGCTGCTACAACAAACCTATGCATAGGCAACTGCAATGTAAAAAAAAAAAAAAAAAAAGGTAAATCTAACTAAACAAAGGGGAGAAACAAACCAAATTGGGAGGAGGGAGAGATCCCCAAGGATGGGAAACATCTAAGGAGAGGACTGAAGCATCAGGAGCACGCTGCTGAGACTGAGGAGCGGAGGGTACTGCGTTCATATCTGTGCAAAAACACAGGAACACTGGTAGGGTGGACTGAGGCCTAGAGTTCAGAATGCACAGAATAGTAGAGAGAGATGGGGGACAAGCCTGGAAGGGTGAGCAAAGGAGGTTAGATTTTAACCTGGCCTCAACTTTAGAACCCGAGGGAAAGGATTCTGAATGAGAATTAAAGACACATGAGCCCTCAGTCCTACCTTGCAAATACTGGTAACAACTCACTGTAGTTTTTCTGCCTATGAAGACCTTGACTATGATGAGGATCACATTTCTCTTCACTGATTTGGTTAAAATGGAACAATGAAGGCCAAAAAATTTGTGAAAGATTTCATTTAATCTAAATCTCCGGAAAAGACCACTGGCAAAATCAATGATACTTTATTAATTCATTAAAATTCAGATATATATATAACAATTTAAAATTATGTTTGCACTGGCTAGGTTAAAACAGATTCTTGATCCTAACTAGTAAATGTCAGCTTTGAACCTGAGAAAATAGTTCCATTAAAAGAATAGAAGACAACTTCAAATTTACTACAACGCTACAGTGATCAAGACAGTGCAGTATTGGCAAAAGGAAACACATGTAGTAACAGAATTGAGGCCAGGCGCAGTGGCTCACATCTGTAATCCCAGCACTTTGAGAGGTCAAGGTGGGCAGGTCACTTGAGGTGAGGAATTCGAGACCAGTCTGGCCAACATGGTGAAACCCCATCTCTACTAAAAATACAAAAATTAGCTAGGCATGGTGGTGGATGCCTGTAATCCCAGCTACTCAGGAGGCTGAGGTGGGAGAATCACTTGAACCTGGGATGTGGAGGTTGCAGTGAGCCAAGATCACATCACTGCACTCTAGCCTGGGTGACAGAGCGAGACTCTGTCTCAAAAAAAGAAAAAGAAACAAAATTGAGATTCCAGAAATAAACACTCACATTTACTGTCAACTGATTTTCAATAAAGGTGCCAAGAAAATTAAATGAGGATATAATAAGTCTTTTCAACAAATGGTACTGGGACAACTGGATAGCCACATGTAAAAGAATGAAGTTGGACCCCTAATTCATACCATATATGGAATTAACTCAAAAATGGATCAAAGACCTGAGAAAAAGGTCAGATTACCCATAAAAGGAAGCCCATCAGATTCACAGCAGATCTCTCAGCAGAAACCCTACAAGCCAGAAGAGAGTGGGGGCCAATATTCAAGATCCTCAAAGAAAAGAACTTTCAACTTAGAATTTCATATCCAGCCAAACTAAGCTTCATAAGTGAAAAAGAAATAAAATCCTTTACGAATAAGAAATTGCTGAGAGATTTTGTCAGCACCAGGCCTGCCTTACAAGAGCTCCTGAAAGAAGCACTAAACATAAAAAGGAACAACCAGTACCAGCCACTCAGAAATTGTGTCAACTAATGGGCAAAACAACCAGCTAGCATCAAAATGACAGAATCAAATTCACACATAACAATATTAACCTTAAATGTAAATGTGTTATATGCCACAATCAAAAGACACAGACTGGCAAATTGGATAAAAAGTCAAAACCCATCAGTGTGCTGTATCCAGGAAACCCATCTCACATGAAAGGACACACATAGGCTCAAAATAAAAGGATGGAGGAAAATTTATCAAGCAAATGGAGAGCAAAAAAAAGCAGGAGTTGCAATCCTAGTCTCTGATAAAATAGACTTTAACAAAGATCAAAAGAGACAAAGAAGGGCATTACATAATAGTAAAAGGATCAATGCAACAAGAAGAGCTAACTATCCTAAATATATACGCACCCAATACAGGAGCACCCAGATACATAAAGCAAGTTCTTAATGGCCTACAAAAAGACTTAGACTCCCACACAATAATAGTGGGAGACTTTAACACTCCACTGTCAATATTAGACAGATCAACAAGACAGAAAATTAACAAGGATATCCAGGACTTGAACTCAGATCTCGACCAAGCAAACCTAACAGACATCTACAGAACTCTCCACCCCAAATCCATAGAACATACATTCTTCTCAGCACCACATCACACCTACTCTAAAATTGACCACATAATTGGAAGTAAATCACTCCTCAGCAAATGCAAAAGAAAGGAAATCATAATAAACAGTCTCTCAGACCACAGTGCAATCAACTTAGAACTCAGAATTCAGAAACGAACTCAGAACCGCACAACTTCATGGAAACTGAACAACTTGAATGTTCTTGAATGTTGACTGGATAAACAATGAAATGAAGGCAGAAATAAAGATCTTCTTCAAAACCAATGAGAACGAAGAAACAACAAACCAGAATCTCTGGGACACATTTAAAGCAGTGTCTAGAGGAAAACATATAGCAATAAATGCCCACATGAGAAACAAGAAAAGACCTAAAATTGACAGGCTATCCACAAAATTGAAAGAGCTAGAGGAGCAAGATCACAAAAACTCAAAAGCTAGCAGAAGACAAGAAATAACTAAAATCAGAGCAGAACTGAAGGAGACAGAGACACAAAAAACCCTTCAAAAAAATTGATAAATCCAGGACCTGGTTGTTTGAAAAAAAAATCACCAAAATAGACTGCAGTTCAGATTAATAAAAAAGAAAAGAGAGAAGAATCAAATAGATGCAATAAAAAATGATAAAGGGGATATCACCACTTATTTCACAGAAATAAAACTACCATCAGAGACTATTACAAACAACTCTATGCACATAATGCAGTAAATCTGGAAGAAATGGATAAATTCCTGGACACTTGCCAAAGCCTAAACCAGGAAGAAGTCGAAACCCTGAATAGACCAATAACAAGGGCTGAAGTTGAGGCAGCAATTAAGAGCATACCAACCAAAAAAAGCCCAGGTCCAAATGGATTCACAGCGAATTCTATCAGACATACAAAGAGTAGCTGGTACCACTCCTTCTGAAACTATTCCAAACAATCCAAAAAGAGGGAGTCCTTCCCAAATCATTTTATGAGACCAGCATTATCCTGATACCAAAACCCAGCAGAGACTCAACAGAAAGAGAAAATTTCAAGCCAGTATCCACTATGAACATAGATGCAAAAATCTTCAGTAAAATACTTGCAACCCCACTGTAACAGCACATCAAAAAGCTTATCCATCACGATCAAGTAGGCTTCATCCCGGGGATGCAAAGCTGGTTCAACTTATGTTAAGCCTATAAATGTAATCCACCACATAAACAGAACCAAAGACAAAAAAATCACATGATCATCTCAATTGATGCAGGGAAGGCCTTCGACAAAATTCAATAGCCCTTTATGCTAAAAACTCTCAATAAACTATGTATCAACGGAACATATCTCAAAATAATAAAAGCTATTTATGACAAACCCACAGCCAATATACTGAATGGGCAAAAAGTGGAAGCATTCCCTTTGAAATCTGGCACTGGACAAGGATGCCCTCTCTCACCACGCCTATTCAATACAGTATTGGAAGTTCTAGTCAGAGCAGTCAGGCAAGAAAAGGAAATAAAGGGTATTCAGTTAGGAAAGGAGGAAGTCAAATTGTCTCTATTTGCAGATGACATGATTGTATATTTAGAAGACCCCATTGTCTCAGCCCAAAATCTCCTTATACTGATAAGCAACTTCAGCAAAGTATCAAGATACAAAATCAATGTGCAGAAATCACAAGCATTCCTATACAACAATAACAGACTTACAGGGAGCCAAATCAAGAATGAAATGCAATTCACAATTGCTACAAAGAGAATCAAATACCTAGGAATACAACTAACAAAGGATGTAAAGGACCTCTTCAAGAAGAACTACAAACCACTGCTCAAGGAAATAAGAGAGGACACACACAGATGGAAAAACATTCCATGCTCATGGTTAGGAATTATCAATATCGTGAAAATGGCCATACTGCCCAAAGTAATTTATAGATTCAACACTATCCCCATCAAGATACCTATGACCCTCTTCACGGAACTGGATAAAACCACCTTAAGCTTCATATGGAAACAAAAGAGAGCCCACAGAGCCAAGACAATTCTAAGCAAAAAGAACAAAGCTGGAGGCATCACGCTACCCGACTTCAAACTATACTACAAAGCTACAGTAATCAAAACAGCACAGTACTGGTACCAAAACAGAGACATAGACCAATGGAACAAACAGAGGCCTTGGAGGCAACGCCACACATCTACAACCACCTGATCTTTGACAAACATGACAAAAATAAGCAATGGGGAAAGGATTCCCTGTTTAATAAATGATGTTGGGAAAACTGGCTAGCCATGTGCAGAAAGCAGAAACTGGACCCCTTCCTGACCTCTTACACTAAAATTAACTCCAGATGGACTAAAGACTTAAACATAAGACCTACCACCATAAAACCCTAGAAGAAAACCTAGACAAAACCATTCAGGACATAGGCATAGGCAAAGACTTCAGGACTGAAATACCAAAAGCACTGGCAACAAAAGCCAAAATAGATAAATGGGATCTAATTAAACTCCAGAGCTTCTGTACAGTAAAAGAAACAATCATTAGAGTGAACCAGCAACCAACAGAATGGGAAAAAATTTTTGCAATCTACCCATCTGACAAAGGGCCAATATCCAGAATCTACAAAGAACTAAAACAGATTTACAAGAAAACAAACAAACCCATTCAAAAGTGGGCAAAGGATAAGAACATTTTTCAAAGGAAGACATTTATGGGGCCAAGAAACATGAAAAAAGGCTCATCATCATCACCGGTCATTAGAGAAACAAATCAAAACCACATTGAGATATCATCTCACGCCAGTTAGAATGGCGATCATTAAAAAATCTGGAGACAACAGATGCTGGAGAGGATGTGGAGAAATAGAAACAATTTTACACTGTTGATGGTAGTGTAAATTAGTTCAACCACTGTGGAAGATAGTGTGGCGATTCCTCAAGGACCTAGAAATAGAAATTCCATTTGACCTAGCAATCCCATTACTGGGTATATATCCAAAGGATTATAAATCATTCCATTATAAAGATACATGCACACATATGTTCACTGTGGCACTGTTTATAATAGCAAAGACCTGGAACTAACCCAAATGCCCATTGATGATAGCCTGGACTAGGAAAATGTGGCACATATATACCATGGAATACTATGCAGCCATAAAAAATGATGAGTTCGTGTCCTTTGTAGGGACATGGATGAATCTAGAAACCATCATTCTCAGCAAACTGACGTAAGAACAGAAAATCAAATACTGCATGTTCTTAATCATAGGCAGGTGTTGAACAATGACAACATATGGACACAGGGAGGGGAGCATCACACACTGGGGTCTGTTGTGGGGGAACAGGGGAGGGACAGTGGAGGGTAGGGAGGTTGGGGAGGGATAACACGGGGAGAAATGCCAGATATGGGTGACAGGGGGATGCAGGCAGCAAAACACACGGCCATGTAGGCACCTATGCAACAATCCTGCATGTTCTGCACATGTATCCCAGAACCTAAAGTGCAATTATATATGTGTGTGTGTGTGTGTGTGTGTGTGTGTGTGTGTGTGTGTGTGTGTGTGTGTGTATATGAGAGAATCCTCAAATAACTGAAAAAAAATAGATGTATATTTTTATTACCTTGGATAGGGCAATGGTTTCTTAGATACGTTATCAAAAGCACAACAACAACAAAATAGATAAATTAGACATAATTAAAATTAAAAACTTTTGTGTTTCAAAGGCCACCATCAAGAAAATAAAAAGAAAATCCACAGAAGAGAAGAAAAATGTTGTAAATCATATAGCTAATAAGGGACTTATACATAGAATGTCTAAAAGAACTTCCACAACTCAAAAAGACTAATAACCCAATTAAAAAATGCGTTCAAATCCTGAACAAACATTTATCCATAGAAGATATACAAATGGCCAATAAGTACTTGAATAAACGGTAACATCAGGGAAATAGAAATCAAAACCACAATGAGATAACACTTTATACACATAGGAGAGCTGTAGTCAAAAAGACAAACAGGTGTAGGTGAGGATGTGGAGAAAACAAAACCTCACACACTGCTGGCAGAAATAGAAAATGCTGCAATCACTTGGAAAACAGTCTGGAAGTTTGTCAATATGTTAAACATACAGGTACAAAATGACCCTGAAATTCCATTCATAGGTATACATCCATGAGAAATGAAAACCTATATCCATTCAAAAACCTGTACACGAATGCCCATAGTAGCATTATTCATCATAGCCAAATGTGGTTAACAACCCAAATGTCCATCAATTGGTGAATAGACAAAATATGGCATATTCACACCATGGAACGTTATTTTTAATAAAATGAAATAAGGTACTACTGACATGTGCTATAAAATGAATGAACCTTGAAAACATTATGCTAAGTGAAAGAAGCCAGTTACAGAGAACCACATAGTACTGTATTCTATTTATATGAAACGTCCAGAACAGGCAAATCCATAGAGACAGAAAGTAAGCTGGTGGTTGGCTGTCTGTGGCTGGGGTACTGGAGAAAATGGAGAGTAACTGCTAATGGGTACAGGGTTTCTTTTGGAATGATGAAAATGTTTAAAATTGATTCTGGTGATAATTGCACAACTTGGAATATATAAAAACCATCGAAGAGTATATTTTAAACAGATGAATTGTATATGAATGATATCTCAATAAAGCTGTTATTTAAAAAAATGAAAGTATTCTTCAGCTAAATGGATTGATGACAACTGTGTTCCTTATTAAAAATAAGGAGTAAGATTTTAAAAAAATCTTTCAACTGAATTGTTAGGAAGAATGAGGCTTTCCTGTAAGTGAAAATGTCTGAGATTTTAAAAACGAGATATGTAATTAGTCCACCACACTGGTAAACAACAAGAGACTACAATGGAAATACAGAAACAATGTTTCTCATCATTTCACTGATTCAGCAAATGAATCTATGAGTATTTGATGTGTGAATTCTATAATTTTCCAATAGTAGGCTTCCTGGCCCTACAGTCACCCTAATTAAGTTTCATTGTTATCAATTCATTCATTTATTATTATCATTAAAGAGATACGGTCTTTCTCTGTTGCCTCGGCTGGAGTACAGTGGTATGATCACAGACCACTGAAGCCTTGAAATCCTGGGCTCAAGCCATTCTCCTGCCTCAGCCTCCCAAGCAGCTGGAACTATAGGCACACACCGGCACACCTGGCTAATTTATTTTTATGTTTTTGTAGAGACAGGACCTTGCTTTGTTGCCCAGGTGGATCTTGAACTCGTGGTCTCAAGCCATCCTCCTGCTTTGGTCTCCAAAGTGCTGGGATTACAGGCATAAGTCACCACACCAGGCCTCATTGCTGTTTTTTCGGTTCCTTAGAATACTATATACTGCTACAGTCACCCTAAGTTTATTCAGAATAATTTTTACCTTTCTAAAAAGCTAGAGGAAAAAAAAGATTGAATAACCTAAAAATGAAGGGGGAAAAGCCTCCTCATAAGGGCATTATTTATAAACTCTGTACAGTTTTGTTAGGAAAACATTAGTATTTTACTAGAATAAGGGCAAACTTACACAATACAAAAACCTTAGTCTTCTAGAAGTTCACACTATCTTGAAGCGTAATCAAGAAGTTGTTTTATTTTCAAAATGTATCCAATAAGGATTTGATAAGTTTTTTAAAAATGTTTTCTATTTAAGTGAAGCTTTTGCAAATTATTCTTGTAAATAATGAGAATTTCTTCCCCCCAAGGGAATACTTTCTACTTCACCATTTCTAAGAATACACAGAGTTAAAATCATGTAAAATATATTTTCTCACAGTTGGGGGAGAAAAAAAAACACTGCAAATAGGAAACCAGACAGCTAGGGGGGTCAAAACACTACACTTCCAGGTCAGACTTCTGGTTGCAATTAAGTAAAATTCCTGAAAATATTTGTAAGGAAATCATATTTTTGGTGTCCCCTTTCAGGCCTTGTAACTTTTATTTTCTTTAGCAGTAACTTAGATTTGTGGGTATGTACACATCTATACATTCATTAAATACATACATACAAACATACAAATATACACATTTACTTGGACACATACATTAATCTATGACCCAGAATTGAAATTCGATCTTGGCCTAAAACCTAAAATTAGCATCTTTTCCAGGCATTCATTTTTTACGTGTGAGATCATGTGGAGTTGCTTTTGTTTTTGCTTAATGCAGGCATGGATAATTTTCTCAAGACATTTCACAAAACAGAACAGGCCAAGTTTCCCATTAGGTTACATGGTTCATGATCAAATAATTAAAATAAATGTGAATCTGATTGGAGTTTATACTCTAAGTAATAAGCATTGGGGTAGAACAACAAAGATAAACAGTTAGGTGTACCTGAACAGTTATTCACCATGCCTCTACTCAACTCCCTGGGAATAGCTCAGGGATTCTTAATGCTTCACAAATAAGCACCTCACTCTGAATCTGTGGCTAATTCATTTAGAGGCAGTATAAATGTCTATCGTACCAGAGGGAGCCAATCCCCCTGCCCAGTTTATAGAAGTTATTATAGTGAATATAAAATTATTTCAATTATGATCAACTGAAGTGGTTAACTAAAAATATTTAGTAACCAGGAAACATCACAATTTTAGGTTCTCCACTTTTATTCTAAGTAATTGGAATAATTAGGGTGTCAAGCAATTTGAAAATGAAAGCTCATTTTTAATCATCATTTGGGTTAGAATCCCCCAAATTTCCAACATACTCAGGTAGCAAATTTCAGTCCCAATGTGTTATACCACAGTATACTATCCTATACCATGCCTCTTTACTCATCCTTCATATAATTCAAAATCAAACGGCTCTTATTGATAGTCTGTAAGATAACTAGTATCCATTTTCTCTTTCAAGTTTCCTTATGGGTGTTAATATTAGGAATGTGAAACTCAATTACCAAAAATTTGAAAATTTGGGCCTTATGATGGGAGGTCCTGGCCAAAGTAGGGGAAAAAAATTTAAAAAGGACAGGCTGGTGAATGCCACAAGCACTTCCTAAATAAGAGAAGGCTATATTTATTGCTATGGCGTAATAGACATGAAATTCATGAGAAACAAACAGTACATGCTAAGATAAACAGTTCCCACTATAACCTTGTCATCCTACATATTAAAAATATATGTTACTCCTATGAGAAATGGCCATGGGGGAAGCGGGTAGGGAGAGCTTTCCTTATTATTAGTATCTGTCAAAGACAGGAGAAGTTGCTGCCTTCTAAGACTTCACCTGGAAAGTGTTAAAGGAAAGTACAGCCTTGTAGGTCTCACTGTCTCTTTGTATCTCCCCGCCCTCACCCCAATATATACATAGCCAATGCTAAGTGGCAGCCAAACCATTTAGACAATATAAAACCAGTGCCCCAGGTACTATGTTCCCAACATGCTGGGATAAACGACTTTCACTGGGGTCAGGACTGTTCTCCTCTGCTGGGTAAAATGGAACAACAGGCCTCCCATCCAGCTGTCATCGTTAGAAATACTGTGACCAAACAGATCACCAACAGAAAGGTTTTTAATCTCACCCCACATCAATTTAAGGGCAGGTGATTTTCCTTCCTATTACTTCTCCTCCTACTCCTAGCAGGGCAGGAGTGTCAACCAGTTCTACCTGACCCCAATGCAGACCTGTCTTCAGAATATGTAGTAATAAGTCAACAGTCTTCATGAAGCTAATAAGAGAGCAGGGCTCTCAGCTAACTGGGACAACTTGTTAAAAAAAGTCTTGCGGCCGGGCGC
>NW_016107346.1:2429442-2452945 GCF_001604975.1 Cebus imitator
AAAAAAAAAAAAAAAAAGTCTTGCAAAGTAGCATTTGATAACAGAGATCTTTCTAGAATCCAAAAGTCCTGGGGATTTGGTAGAGCTGTTGTGAGTGTTCCAGTTCCCAGATATGCAGAAAGTCTGGTTCTAAATGTGAACAAGCCCAAGCAGATATAAAAGCAATACTGGAGTTGTGTTACCATAAAAGCTCCAACAGAACTGGCATTGTAATCTGAAACAGAATAAGGCAATATGAACTTGGTTTCATAATGGAAAACTTGTCTTTCTGAGGTATGGGGTAGTGGGTTCAGATGGGTGAGGTTGGAGGGAAAGAAGCAGTATGTTCACAGCAGGCCAACAGGCATTCTAATAAGGTTTATACTTACATGGAAAAGGTCTTGCAGTGGTTCAAACTGAAGTTTGACAATCTCTGGTCAAAAGAATTCTAACATTTCTGGAAGACTTGTACATCAAGTTTTTTTGAATTTTAATTTCTTGTAAAATTAAAAAGTAGATAAGGGATCAGTCATTGCATTCTGGCAATGTCTGTAACAGGTGATGATAACAAGTAGAAACATTATCTTAAAACTTTAGAGATTTTGGCCAGGCATGGCAGCTCATGCCTGTAATTCCAGCACTTTGGGACGCCAAGGTGGGCAGATCACAAGGTTTGGAGATCGAGAGACAATCCTGGTCAACATGGTGAAACCCTGTCTCTAGTAAAAATACAAAATTTAGCTGGGCACGGTGGCATGTGCCTGTAGTCCCAGCTACTTGGGAGGCTAAGGCAGGAGAATCGCTTGAACCCAGGAGATGGAGGTTGCAGCGAGCCAAGATTGGACCACTGCACACCAGGCTGGAGACAGACTGAGACTGAGACTCAAAAAAAAAAAAAAAAAAAAAAAAGATAAGGTCTAGTAAGATGGCCAAATAGGAAGAGCTCTAGCCTGAAGCTCCTGGCCAGATCAAGACAGAAAGCAGATGATTTCTCCATTTCCAACTGAGGTACACAGCTTATCTCATTGGGAATGGTTAGACAGTGGATGCAGCCCATGGAAGGCAAGCCGAAGTAGGGTGGGCATCACCTCACCCAGGAAACACAAGCCGTCAGGGAACTCCCTACCCTAACCAAGAGAAGCCATGAGGAACTGTGCCGTGAGGAAGAGTGCATTCCAGCCCAGATACTATGCTTTTCCCATGGTCTTCGCAACTGCAGACCAGGAGATTCCCTTGGGTGCCTACATCACCAGGGCCCTGGGTTTCGAGCACAAAACTGGGTGCTGTTGGGGCAGACACCGAGCTAGTTGCAGGAGTTGTTTTTCAGTGGCACCTGGAATGCCAACAAGACAGAACTATTCATTCCCCTGGAAAGGGGGCTGAAGCCAGGGAGCCAAGTGGTCTAGCTCAATGGATTCCACCTCCACAGAGCCCAGCAAGCTAAGATTCTCTGGCTTGAAATTCTCACTGCCAGCACAGCAGCCTGAAGTTGATCCGACTTGAAATTCTCACTGCCAGCACAGCAGTCTGAAGTTGACCCGACTTGAAATTCTCACTGCCAGCACAGCAGTCTGAAGTTGACCCGACTTGAAATTCTTGCTGGGATGCTCAAACTTGGTAGGCAAAGGGGTGTCCGCCATTAGTGAGGTTTGAGTAGGTGGTTTTCCCCTCACAGTGTAAACAAAGCCTCTGGGAAGTTCGAACTGGACAGAGCCCACCGTAGATCCGCAAAGCTGCTGTAGCCAGGCTGTCTCTCTAGAGCTCTCCTTTCTGGGCAAGGCATCTCTAAAAGAAAGGCAGCAGCCCCAGTCAGAGGCTTATAGCTAAAACTCCCATCTCCCTGGGACAGAGCACCTGGGGAAAGGGGCGGTGGCTGTGGGCACAGCTTCAGCAGACTTAAACGTTTGTGCCTACAGGCTCTGAAGAGAGCAGCGGATCTCCCAGCACAGTGCTCGAGCTCTGCTAAGGGACAGACTGCCTCCTCAAGTGGGTCCCTGAGCCCCGTGCCTCCTTACGGGGAGACACTTCCCAGCAGGGGTTGACAGACACCTTGAACAAAAGAGCTTGGGCTGGCATCTGGCAGGGGCCCCTCTGAGATAAAGCTTCCAGAGGAAGGAATAGGCAGCAATCATTGCTGTTCTGTACCTCTGTAGGTGATACCCAGGCAAACAGGGTCAGGACTGGACCTCTAGCAAATTCCAGCAGACCTGCAGCAGAGGGCCCTGACTGTTACAAGGAAAACACAAACAGAAAGGAGTAGCATCAACATCAACAAAAAGGACATCCATGCAAAAACTCCATCATAAGGTCACCAACATCAAAGACTAAAGGTAGATAAATCCATGAAGATGAGGAAAAACCAGCACAAAAAGGCTGAAAATTCCAAAACCAGAATGCCTCTTCTCCTCCAAAGGATCACAACTCCTTGCCAGTAACGGAACAAAACTGGATGGAGAATGAGTTTAATGAATTGAGAGAAACAGGCTTCAGAAGGTGGGTAATAAACTCCTCCAAGCTAAAGGAGCATGTTCCAACTCAATGCAAGGAAGCTAAGAATCTTGAAAAAAGGTTAGAGGAATTGCTAACTAGAATAACCAGTTTACAGAAGAACATAAATGACCTGATGGAGCTGAAAAACACAGCACGAGAACTTCCTGAAGCATACACAACTATCAACAGACAAATCAATCAAGCGGAAGAAAGGATATCAGGGATTGAAGATCAACTTAATGAAATAAAGTGTGAAGATAAGATTAGAGAAAAAACACTGAAAAGGAATGAACAAAGCCTCCAAGAAATATGGGACAATGTGAAAAGACCAAACCTATGTTTGATTGGTGTACCTGAAAGTGATGGGGAGAATGGAACCAAACTGGAAAACACTCTTCAGGATATTATCCAGGAGAACTTTCCCAGCCTAGAAAGACAGGCAAATATTTAAATTCAGGAAATACAGAGAATATGACAAAGCTACTCCTCGAGAAGAACAACCCCAAGACACATAATTGTCAGATTTACCAAGGTTGAAATGAAGGAAAAAACGTTAAGGGCCGCCAGAGAGAAAGGCTGGGTTTCACACAAAGGGAAGCCTATCAGACTAACAGCAGATCTCTCTGCAGAAACCCTACAAGCCAGAAAAGAGTGGGGGCGAATATTCAACATTCTTAAAAGAATTTTCAACCCAGAATTTCATATCCAGCCAAACTAAGCTTCATAAGTGAAGGAGAAATAAAATCCTTTACAGACAAGCAAATGCAGAGAGATTCTGTCACCACCAGGCCTGCCTTATAAGAGCTCCTGAAGGAAGCACTAAATATGTAAAGAAAAAACTGGTACCAGCCACTGCAAAAACATAGTAAACTGTAAAGACCATTGAGACTATAAAAAAACTGCATCAACTAATGGGCAAAATAACTAGCTAGAATCATAATGACAGGATCAAATTCACACATAACAATATTAACCTTAAATGTAAACAAGCCAAATGACACAATTAAAAGACATAGACTGGCAAAGTGGATAAGGGGTCAAGACCCGACTGGTGTGCTATAGTCAGGAGACCTATCTCATGCACAAAGACACACACAGGCTCAAAATAAAGGGATGGAGGAAGATTTGCCAAGCAAATGGAAAGCAAAAAAGAAAAAAAAGTAGGGGTTGTAATCCCAGTCTCTGATAAAACAGACTTTAAACCAACAAAGATTAAAAAAGACAAAGAAGAGCATTATATAATGGTAAAGGGATCAATGCAAGAAGCTAAAGATCCTAAATATATATGCACCCAATGCAGGAGCACCCAGTTCATAAAGCAAGTCCTTTGAGACCTACAAAGAGACTTAGACTCCCACACAATAATAGTGGGAGACTTTAACATCCCACTGTCAATATTAGACAGACCAACAAGACAGAAAATTAACAAGGATATTCAGGACTTGAACTCAGCTCTGGACCAAAGAACCCTAATAGACATCTACAGAACTCTCCACCCCAAATCAACAGAATATACATTCTTCGCAGCACCACACTGCACTTATTCTAAAATTGACCATATAATTGGAAGTAAAACACTCCTCAGCATATGCAAAATAACAGAAATCATAACAAACAGTCTCTCAGACCACAGTACAATCAAATTAAAACTCAGAATTAAAACTCACTCAAAACCACACAACCATATGGAACTGAACAACCTGCTCCTGAATGACTATGGGGTAAATAACGAAATTAAGGCAGAAGTAAATAATTTCAAACCAATGAGAACAAAGACACAATGAACCAGAATCTCTGGGATACAGCGAAATCAGTGTTTAGAGGGAAATTCATAGCACTAAATGCCCACAGAAGAAAGCAGGAACAATCTAAAATTGACACCCTAACATCACAGTTAAAACAACTACAGAAGCAAGAGCAAACAAATTCAAAAGCTAGCAGAAGACAAGAAATAACTAAGATCAGAGCAGAACTGAAGGACATAGAGACACAACAGAACCCTTCAAAAAAAAAANAAAAAAAAAAAAAATCAATGAATCCAACAGCTGGTTTTTTGAAAAGATTAACAAAATAGACTGATAGACTAACAAAGAAGAGAGAAGAGTCAAATAGACACAATAAGAAATGATAAAGGAGATATCACCACTGATCCCACAGAAATGCAAACTACCATCAGAGAATACTATAAACATGTCTACGCAAATAAACTAGAAAATCTAGGAGAAATGGATAACTTCCTGGACACATACACCCTCCCAAGACTAAAGCAGGAAGAGGTCAAATGTTTGAATGGACCAATAACAAGTTCTGAAATTAAGGCAGTAATTAATAGCCTACCAACCAAAAAAGCCCAGGACCAGACAGATTCACAGCCAAATTCTACCAGAGGTACAAAAAGGAGCTAGTACCATTCCTTCTGAAACAATTCCAAACAACAGAAACAGAGGGACTCCTCCCTAACACATTTTATGAGCCAAGCATCATTCTGATACTAAAACCTGGCACAGACACAACAAAAAAGAAAATTTCAGGCCAATATCCCTGATGAACATCGATGTGAAAATCCTCAATAAAATACTGGCAAACTGCATCAAGCAGCACATCAAAAAGCTTATCCACTGTGATCAAATTGGCTTCATCCTTGGGATGCAAGGCTGGTTCAACATAAGCAAATCAATAAACATAATCCATCACATAAACAGAATCACTGACAAAAAACACATGATTATCTCAATAGATGCAGAAAAGGCCTTTAATAAAATTCAACACCCCTTCATGCTAAAAACTCTCAAACTAGGTATTGATAGAATGTATCTCAAAATAATAAGATGTATTTATGACAAACCCACAGCCAATATCATCCTGAATGGGCAAATGCTGGAAGCATTCCCTTTGAAAACCTGCACAAGACAAAGATGCCCTCTCTCACCATTCCTATTCAACTTAGTATTGGAAGTTCTGGCAGGGCAATCAGACAAGAGAAAGAAATAAAGGATATTCAAATAGGAAGAGAGGAATTCAAACTGTATCTGCAGATGACATGATTATAAATTTAGAAAACCCCATTGTCTCAGCCCCAAATCTCCTTAAGTTGATAAGCAACTTCAGCAAAGTCTCAGGATATAAAATCAATGTGTAAAAATCACAAGCATTCCTATACACCAATAATAGACAGAGGGCCAAATCATGAGTGAACTCCCATTCACAATTGCTATAAAGGGAATAAAACATGTAGGAACACAACTTACAAGGAATGTGAAGGACCTCTTCAAGGACTACAAACCACTGCTTAAGGAAATAAGAGGGGACACAAACAAATGGAAAAATATTCCATGCTCATGGATAGGAAGAATCAATATCATGAAAACAGCCATACTGCCCAAAGTAATTTATAGATTCAGTGCTATTCCCATCAAGCTACCATTGACTTTCTTCACAGAATTAGAAAAAAACTACTTTAAATTTTATATGGAACCAAAAAAAAAATCCCGTATAGCCGAGACAATCCTAAGCAGAAAGAACAAACCTGGTGGCATCATGCTACCTGACTTCAAACTATACTAAAAGGCTACGGTAATCAAAACAGCATGTTACTCGTACCAAAACAGATATGTAGACCAATGGAACAGAACAGAAGCCTCACAAATAACACCACACATCTACAACCATGTGATCTTTGACAAACCTGACAAGAGCAAACAATGGGGAAAGGATTCCCTATTTAATAAACGGTGTTGGGAAAACTGGCTAGTCATATGCAGAAAACTGAAACTGGACCCCTTCCTTATGCCTTACATAAAAATTAACTCAAGATCGATTAAAGACTTAAACCTAAGACCTAAACCCATAAGAACCCTAGAAGAAAACATAGGCAATACCATCAGAACATAGGCATGGGCAAAGACTTCATGACTAAAACACTAAAAGCAATGGCAACAAAAGCCAAAATTGACAAATGGGATCTAGTTAAACTAAAGAGCTTCTGCATAGCAAAATAAACTACCATTAGAGTGAACAGGCAACCTACAGAATGGGAGAAAATTTTTGCAATTTATAATTAATCTATCCATCTGACAAAGGGCTAATATCCAGAATCTACAAGGAGCTTAAATCAATTTTTTTTTTTTTTTTTTTGAGATGGAATTTCACTCGTCACCCAGGCTGGAGTGTAATGTTGTGATCTCAGCTCACTGCAACTTGTGCCTCCTGGGTTCAAGTGATTGTCCTGCCTCAGCCTCCTAAGTAGCTGAGATTACAGGTACCCACCACCACACTCAACTAATTTTTTTTTTTTTTTTTTGTATTTTTAGTGGAGACGGGGTTTCATCACTTTGGCGAGGCTGGTCTTGAACTCCTGACCTCAGGCAATCCCGCCCGCCTCAGCCTCCCAAAGTGCTGGGACTACAGGCATGAGCCACCATGCCCGGCCAAACTTAAACAAATTTACAAGAAAAAAACAACCCCAACAAAAAGCAGGCAAAGGATATGAATGAACACTTCTCAAAAGAAGACATTTATGCAGCCAACAAACATATTGAAAAAAGCTCATCATCACTAGTCATTAGACAAATACAGATCAAAACCACAATGAGATACCATCTTATGCCAGTTAGAATGGAAAACATGAAAAAGGGCAGATGCTGGAGAGGATATGGAGAAATAGGAATGCTTTTATGTTGTTGCTGGGAGTGTAAATTAGTTCAACCATTGTGGAAGACAATGTGGTGATTCCTCAAGGATCTAGAACCAAAAATACCATTTGACCCAGCAATACCATTACTGGGTATATACCCAAAAGATTATTATGAATCATTCCACTATAAAGACACATGCACATGTATGTTTATTGCAGCACTATTCACAATAACAAAGACTTGGAACCAACCTAAATGCCCATCAATTAGACTGGAAAAAGAAAATGTGGCACATACACACCAAGGAATAGTATGCAGCCATAAAAAGGATGTGTTCATGTCCTTTGCAGGGACATGGATGAAGCTGGAAACCATCATTCTCAGTAAACTAACACAAGAACAGAAAATCAAACACTGCATGTTCTCACTCATAAGTGGGAGCTGAACAATGAGAACACATGGACACAGGGAGGGGAACATCACACACTGGGGCCTTTTGGGGAGTGGAGGGCAAGGAGAGGGAGAGCCTTAGGAGAAAGACCTAATGTGGATGACAGGTTGATGGGTGCAGCAAACCACCATGGCACATGTATACCTATGTAACAAACCTGCATGTTCTGCACATGTATCCCAGAACTTAACGTGTAATAATAAAAAAAAAAAAAATTTTTTAAGTGTAGAGATTTTGTTTACTTTCTGTTTATCGTAATAAGTGGTTAGAGAAATTTCCCCAGGTTTTGAGAAAGCAAAGCATTTTGTGTTGTCACTGGGCTTTAGTACACTTTTTGTAAAAAGTATAAAACTTAAAGTTTTACAAATTACTCATTCCTGAAAAAATAATCTTTGTTGAAATTGCAGCACATTCACCAGACAACTTATAGGCATTTGCTTTCCCATTATTGCCCTTTTAAGCTTTACACGTGTGGATAAAAGCCTATAAAATGTTTTGATTGAGTACATTATGGGAAGAAATGTAAATAATAACCAAAGCTATTTAAACACGTGTAAAAAGAAAACACGTTTCCACAGTGCTTTATGAGAGGTCTAGGGAAATCCACTTCTATTTGTAAAGGGCTGTGAATAGAAAAAAACAATGTCTAAATAGTAAAAATATTTAATAGAACAGCAGATAACTGAAAATGTGCTGTGCAGGGTTTTACTGTTTCTAAAACCACATGAGTGACTATTTCCTCCCCTCTTAGTCCTCCTTCATGCCTGCTGTGGAAGTCAGAGAACCACCTAGCTTGCTCTGTGACTGCGGTACAGTTCCATTCCTATTGTGCATAGGTGTGCACAACAGGAGCACATTCTAACAACCCATTGTAATAACTGACTCACATAAAAAATGACTCTTAAAAATAAAACTACTTGTCAAGGGCCTATGTTTATTCAGGGATCACAGTGGTTGGATGTACAGCACTTGTTATTGTTGTTGTTAATGTGTGAGAAAAACACTGACTGAAGGGAAGTTTATAGATGGTGTTTTAGAGCAGGTTTTCATTGTCCTCTGAAAATGCATGATGGTTTGTATGGAGGAAGGGCTGGGTTCTCAAAAGGGAAAAAGTACTTCACTTCTGAAATTTATTTTAAATAGAAAAAGGCCCTGTTTTCAAAGGGCTGGGAAAATAAATACAAAACAAAACACCACATACACAAATTTGCACTCGCGGGGACGCTGGGGAGAATGGCTCACAATAAGCCTGTGTCTGAAGAGCAAGAAGAAAGCTTTTTTTGGCAGGTATCATGCATCGGGTGTTGGGGAAAGTTGAGGAACATTTCTCAGACAGAGGATAGAATAGGAAAAACTTGCTTGTTTTGGCAATTCTTGTCTTTTTCTTTTTCGCTTCTTGTCGTGTGAACACACACTGATTCCCCAACATGATGGTAACGTGCCCCACACAGAATGCTTCTTGGGAGGTGAATGTTGATGAAGAGAGAGAACACCTTGGTAATTCAGCCTCGAACATTCGCCTAAAACACCTCGGATGCCACAGGAGGGTGAGCAGAGGACTAGGTACTTTGGCTGCAGATGTAAGCTAAGATTTTAGAGGAACATTCAGCTTAGAAGAAATGCCAAAAAGCAAGCCACTGCAGACAGAAACCACAGTACCCAGGAAAATTTAATTTATTTTATGGCATTTTCCAAAGGACTGGGTTTCTTAGATGTTAACTACAAGAGAAGTTTACACGGAATAGAATAATAGGCAGTAAAAAAAATTTACTGTTACTGTTCCACAAACACAAAAATGTCATGAACTCTATTTAGAAAATGCACTGAGGCAAGTGCTTATAGCTGGAAGATGAGTTCTGTTTTGGGGCCTATTTCTCCCTTTCCATCTTGTGATCAGAAAATAAGGGACATAAATTTTAAACCAAGATAACCACATGGTAATTCAAGCAGAATACTGCTCCTAGTTAATTTAAAGACAGACGTGTTTTTATAATTAGAGGAAAACTGTATTTAAAAAAAAAAAAAACATAAACACACAATACTCTCCTTACTAGGTATACCAAAGCAATGAGGACAAACTAGGTATCAGACAGCAGAGTATCACGTGGCCTCTGACACTTCCTAGCTACTATCTAATCTTTGGGCAAGTTACTTGAACTACATATCTGGCTCTCATCTGTAGAGCAAGGGTTCTAAAGCTTAGGAATGGTTAAAACAAGGGCTAAGAAGACTAGCTAGAATGGACTGTCCCAGGGATCTGCCACGGGTAGGTGGAAGACCTAACCCAGAGCAGCATCTGAGGGGTGGACAGGTGCCTGGGCAGGTCAGCAATACTAATGAAGACCCAGGGCACAGTGGGTTGGAGGGAAAGTATTTTCTGTCTCTGGAGTCAGAAGATGTTGTAGCCTAATCTTACACTGAGGTAATAGGGGTAAATAGGTTGTAGCCTAATCCTACACTGGGGTTTTAACTTTCTGAAAACCAGATGAGAAATCTACTTAATAATTTGTAACTCACAGGCCACTTTCATCTCTGTATTTTGTGCAAGGGGCCAAGAGATGTTGCAATGGAAGCATGCTGTAAAGTCTTGGCAATGGGAATGGGACCTGTGAGTAGTAACAATTCCTTTATTTCTCCCAATACTTGTGCTCTGACAGGCTCTGCAGTAGGTGCTGAACAGAACATGACTCCTGTCCTCAATGAAACTGAAGTCCATCAGTGAGGCAGGTAAGCAGCTGGAACAATGAGTCCCGCTACTACAGAGGGTGAGGAGGAAGAGAGGAAGGGAAGCGCTCTTGAGAAAGAAGCTACACAGAATCAGTTAAGTCTCCTTAGAGGAAGTGATATCTGAGCACAGGCTGAAGGATGAGGAGGGCACACCCAGTGGAGCAGAAGCAGCATGTGTCCAGAGGCCCAGGATGAGAGAGCACCATGCTCTGGGGATGTAGTTAGGGGAGAGTGACAAGCTGATCAATGACCATGGGCACTCTGTGGGTTTGCTGGCCAAGGCTATCTGGGAATAATGACTACTTCCAGTCCTTGGCGACAGAGGCTCTTCCCGAACTCAGACGACCACAGGTCTAGCTGCAGAACTGCCAAAGCCTTCAGGTCCTGGGCAGTTGGCTTATCCAGCAGACTCCTAAACAACCAGACTGCTCAGTGCCTGAACCTGGGACTCAAATGTTTGCCACCCCCAACTTGACAAGGTCACTTTTATGCTTGCCCAATAAAAAAGGGTGATGCAGGCCAGGTGTGGAGGCTCACATCTGTAATCCCAGCACTTTGGGAGGCTGAGGCAGGAGGGTCACTTTAGCCCAGGAGTTCCAGATCAGCCTGGGCAACATAGTGAGATCCCATCTCCACAAACTTCTTTTTTTTTTTTTAAAATAGCCTGGCATGGTGATACACACTTGTGGTCCCAGCTATTCAGGAGGCTGAGGTAGGAGAATCACTTGAACCCAGGTGATTGAGGCTGCCGTGAGCCATGATCATTCCACTGCACTCTGGCCTAGGCAACAAAGTGAGGCTGTCTCAAAGAAAAAGTGTGTGTGTGGCCTGGCATGGTGGCTCACGCCTACAACCCCAGCACTTTGGAAGGCCAAGGTGGTTATATCACTTGAGGTCAGGAGTTCGAGACCAGCCTGACCAACATGGTGAAACCCTGTCTCTACTAAAACTACAAAAATTAGCCAGGCGTGGTGGCGGGCGCCTGTAATCCCAGCTCCTCAGAAGGTTGAGGCAGGAGAAGTGCTTGAACCTGGAAGGCAGAGGTCACAGCAAGCCAAAATCACACCACTGCATTCCAGCCTAGACAACAAAGCAAGACCCCATCTCAAAAAAAAAAAAAAAAAAGTGTGCATGTGTCTGTGTGTGATACATGGCAGTACTCCTTGATACAAGATGCCCAGAGAGTACATGATCTGTATGCATGCTGATCTGTGTGACAACACCAGCCTGTGCCAGGTGATCCCCCTGCATGTCCCCAAACTATCTGCAAAATGGTGTGTGACTCAACAGGGGAAAGACATGCTACAAAGGCCACTCCTGGGTGGGTAGCCACCTTGCAGGTGAGGGATGCCCCCCAGGGAGTGAGAGTTACTGAGAGAGTTAACAGCCAGAATATATATGATGTCTGTATAGCACCAAAGTTCAAGAGTAAAGGTGGGGTACTTGGTAACTGGGTGAGTAGAAATTTGTAGTTGATTTAAGCACATGGCTGGGCAAGTCACTTGGTCTACTGGAGGGCCATGATCCATTGGTGACCTTGGTTGGAACCATTTCAGAGTGGTTCAACCCATAGGCGTCTCTGGCTTATTGGTTAATTGATCATGTCCATAACTCCAAATAAGATGGAGAGCATACTTAGACTCTACTTAAACTGTATGTTATGGGCTGAGCTGTGCCCCATCCCCCAAATTCATATGTTGAAGTCCTAACTCCCAGTACCTCAGGATGTGACTATATTTGGAGATCAAGTCTTTAAAGAGGTAATTAAATTAAAATGAGGTCATCAGGATGGGTCCTAATCCAATCTAACTGGCATCTTCATAAGATACAAAGACATTCATACAAAGGGAGAAGATGGGCCATCAACAAGGAGAGAGGCCTCAGAAGAGACTAACTTGCCAATACTTTGATCTCAAACTTCTACATAAGAAGAGACACAGACATATATAGAGGAAAAATCATGTGAAGACACAGGGAGGAGACAGCCATCAACAAGCCTAGGAGCGAGGCCTCAGAAGAAACTAACCTTGACCTTAGACTTCTAGTCTCCAGACTTTGAGAAAAAATAAATTTTCTGTTAGTTAAGCCACTCAGTCTGTGGTATGTTACGGCAACCCTGGCAATACACTGTATAACAGGAAAAAAACTATCTAGATCTAGTGCACAGGGACCTGACTTGAGCCACCTTGAAGGAGAACCACAGCAACCTGGCCAGTCCCCAGATTTGAGTCCATTCATGGACTTATTTTCTCCTCGAAAGGAGAGCCAGGCAGTCCTCAAGTAAGGATCCTTCATAACGTTACAAGTACATCCTATAAATCTTCCATGTGGGATCAACTGAGATTACTATAATTTCCACAAAGGAAGAAGGGAGATAGCCAGAACTTTTGAGGAGGATTAGGCATTGGCTTTGAGAAATTCTTTGGTTCCTGATTACAGCTGTGATCTACCAGAGGGTGACACTTAGAAATGAGGCTTAAATTCATCTCACTAGGGACCCAGTAGGCCTGTAAAAATCTGCAGTTGTCCTCCCCGTTGCTGAGTGAGTCCTTGGGATAGGTTTATTCTGCAACTGACAGAATCCACAGTTGGACTTCATGTCTTAGGGAATGAGAACTGTTATGGTAATTAAGGGCTAGGTGAAAATTGCTGGAACTTCTCCCACCCCACCAAAACTGTAAACTAAAATCAGTATTAATCCCTAGAAGATCAAAGAGATCTGCCGCCATGAAAAACCTGAAACATCCATGAGCATCTTTCATGTAGTCTTACCTCACTTTCCTCTTTGGCTTAAGCAGAACGCAGATGGGTCTTACAGAATGATGGAAGGTTAATGTATTAATTAGCCAGGGATTCTTCCAGAGGTGGTTTCTCATTTGGAGCACTACAGCACCTCGCATCAGTACTACAGAGGTGGCAAAATCTGTTTTTTTCTATCCCAGTGAATGGCGAACACACAAGTAGGTTTCTATCTACTGGCAAAGAAAGTCATGCAGCTTCACTGTTTTGCCTCATTGTTCTGTTGTCATTCTGCTTCAGCGACACTACTGAGTCTACAGGAACCTTCATTATCTCACTATCTTGCAGGATATTGTTCTGGTCTACTACACTGAAGGCATTATGATAGGACTTACACAGCAGAAGGTGGTGTGTACTCTGGGTGTCTTACTAAGACACAGGCATGTCAGATGGTGACAGATAAAACCATTCAAAATACAGCTGGCTTGGTGCACAGGAAAAAGTTCATCTAAAAGGAAAGTCAAGGTTTTTACATCTTATATCCCTTACTAGTATGAAATAGGCACAAACATCAATGACCATGTTTGCGTGTTTCTCTGACTGATATGAGAGACCTGAAAAAGTAATAGTTTCACTCACCTGTTACGAGTAGATAAAAATTTGTGCCTAATCAGTGGCTCTATGGAATAGAATGGTACTAGCCAGAAGTGAATGAATGTAATGACATCACCTAACTCAGGGTGGAAAAGAAAAGTCTGTCCAGTGAGCTGGCTAATGAGTGGTATATTTTGGGTCGATGTGGCCTATGAGAGGAAATGGCCTGAGAAACAAATACATACTGATTCACTGGCAGTGGTTAATAGTTTGAAGAGAGGGTCATCAAGGACTGGTGACATGAACATTTGGGGAAAAGTTATATAGAGTGTGAAAATATTGATATCTTTTGTGAAAGTTCTCCAAAGGGCCCTGTCTTAGTCTATTGTGTTGCTATAACAAAATACCACGAACTAGAATAAAAAATAGAAATTTACGTTCTCACGGTTCTGGAGGATGGGAAGTCAAAGATTAAGGCATGAGCAGGTCTGGTGAGGGTCTGATCTTTGTTTCCAAGATGGTGCCTTGAACACTGAGTCCTCCAGAGGGAAGGAATGCTGTATCCTCACATGGCAGAAGGAGGAAGGGCAAAAAGAGACAAACTTCCTCCATCAAGCCCTTTTATAACAATATTAACCTATTTATGAAGGCAGAACTTTCTCCACCTTGCAACACTGTTGCATTGGGGACCATTTCCAATATGTGAATTTTGGGGGATACATTCACACCACATCAAGCCCCATTCAGGAGAGGTTCTTATCATGAGTTAGACAAGGTGACCTACCCCATGGATGCTGGCTGGCCTTTTTCCCTAGCTGTCAAAGGACCTGCTCAAAGGGCTCATAAGCAGTGTCGCTATGGAAGCATGGATGTGTGTTCTGCTAAGACTCAACACAGACTTAACCTAACCAAGACTGAGCTTTGCCAAATGCCCAATTTGCCAGCAATAGCAATTAATCTGAGCCTCCCTACCAACTTTCATTTCATAGGAGATGGGCCAGTGGTTGTGGGTAGATTACATTTGATCTCTTTCATCACAGAAAGGCAATGCCTTATCTTCACTGAAGTGAAGCCTTCCTCTGGAGTTGGATATGCCTTGTATGCCTGCCATGTTTCTGCCATCCACAACATCCATAGACTTCAGGAAGGCCTCATTTGCCATCACAACCACTGCAATTCTGACAAAGCAGCTCATTTTACAGGCAACAAAATAAGACAGTGGGCTTACAAAATTCAGTGGTCTTACAAACAATCAAACACAGCTCAACTGTAGCTGGCCTTACTCAATGGTGGAAAGGTCTATTGAAAATTCAGTTACAATGCAAATTATGAGGCAGGACCTTGTAGAACTGGAGTAAGGTCCTGAGGGATGCACTATAGGCTCTGACCAGCAGAACAATATGTGCTACCTTGGTCAGATACGTGGTTCCTAAAATGAAGGACTGGAAAAGGGAGATGACCACCTCAGCAAACGTTTACTTTCCATCCCCACAACTCTGCTTCCTTAGTACTCAAAGGATGATTATAACACAGACGATAACAATGAATCGGGCTAAAAGTTCAAAGTACCATGTGATTATTTCAGGCTCTTTGTGGTGCTAGACAAACAGGCCAAAGGGGACTTGAAATGTTGGTTCATGCTGAGATGAATAGGAGAAGAGAGGTATATGGACAAAATAAAAAGGAATGTGAAGGGCTCTACCTGGTGAAGCATATCCAGTGCTAAAAATTAATTAAAACAATGGCAATCCCATCAAGGCAGGACCACTGGCAGCTCAAATCCCGGGGGGATAAAGGTAAAGAATGCTAATCAAGTGAGTTACAGGCTAAGAACACAGGAAAAACAAAATAAATAGAGGAGGGAAGATACAAACATCAACTACTTATTTCACAGTTACAGGAGCTGGAATGGTAGCATCTATCTACCTCATTGTCTTCTTTGCTGCATCATGTATTTATTTATATTTCAGTTACATTTTGGCTTTCTGTTTCCCTTCTATTTAAGGTTTGTTGGCAGTAGTTCACTTCATAATTTAGTTGAAAAATTAACAAATATGGGCTGGGAGTGAACTAGAAGGACAGGAAACATCACTTAGAAATTCTGGACTTGGAGCTGTGAGTTGAGACTCTGGGTCATCTCTTTTGGAGGATTATTTGGTGGGCACATTTCCTTTGTAGTTGGGAAAGTCATGCTGTTAGGCAATAGCTTATTGTCACTGATTAGGAAAGTTATTAGTGGATATTTGTAACTTGTGTCCACCCACTCAAAATTGTTGACGATCATCCTGTTTTGATGACTTTCCACATTTTGTAAGTGTCATTTTCCCAAGGTAAAAGCCAAACATTTTGCCTCCCCTGACTCACTTGTAACTAGAAGACAGCCATGAAATCTAGCTTTGCCTTGTGGTGGACTCAAAAGGAAAAAAACAGCAGAAGGTTGTGGCCATAGGCCGGGCAGTCAATCTGGGCAGGATGGGGCAGAGGGTGATGCTCAGCAAAGCTTCTGATACGTGGTCCTAAGCATCACAAGGGGCATGTCTCCAAAGCTGTCCCCGAGTCACGCCTGAGGCTGTTCTGTGTAGCTTCACAACACGGCTTTCTGAAATCCTATAAGCTATCTAGTATCTCTAATCAACTTCTCCGCTTAAAAGCCAGACCCACTCTGGCTAGTCTCAGGCAGAGAAAAAGTGAAATAAAGAATGTCAAGCAACTAAGGTTCCTGACCACGCAGGGTTTCAAGTTGGGAGCTATCGCATTTTTGCCTTCAAAAGGCCACTCTGGCAGCAGAGGTGTGGATGAATTAAGAGAAAAATCACAGGCTGTGGCAGTAATTTAAGAGCCAATCAAGACGGGCCTTGACCAAGAGAGTGACGAAAGGAAAAATGAAAATCAGAGGGAAAAGGCAAAAACCACAAACCTAAACTATAAATATGCAGTTCTGTCAGTAAGCACATAAAAATACAAAGATAAATAAAAATTAAAAAGCACAGTATCTCCTTTTTTTTTATTTTTTGCCTGTCAGTCTGGCAAAAATTAAAAACATTCGTAATACCCAATATTGGCAAGGTTAAAAGGAAAAATATTAGTGAGATAGAATTGATGGGCATTGACAGCCAAGTCTTTTAAAAAAAAAAAACCTTGTATCACGTATTTTTTTACTGAATCTACCGAAATAATTTTTCAGGTAACTCTTAAAAACAATGAGGCTACTGGCAATGACTGTAGTATGCTGCTTTTTGACTGAGTTTGAGAATAATTTTTATACTCCTTTGTATCATATACTTGGAAAAACAGCCTCCAAGTCATTTACGCAAATTGTTCCTACAGAAAACTCAAAGCATAAAAACATTACAGCAATGAGCAAAGTCACCAGCCTAGAGACTTTGGCTTATCCAGGGTTATATATTAAGTATATATACCCATGCTGATACATATTCCATTATATGGATCTAGAAATGGAAAAAAAGTGAAGGAACTCATGCAAATGAGGAAAGATATCCAATTTACACAAAAGCATAAAGCATCCACATTCATCCAAACTACACAGAAACAACAACTCTATTTTCAGGGAACAGGAGACACAGAACTGAAGACTGAGGAGGAAATAGGCAAGGCTTTCTGGTTAGTGGATTTGAATGTGGTTTTCAAACAGGTTTAAAAGACAACAGGATCAGCTGAAAACAGGCAGTTAGATAAACGTATAGAGAGATGTTTTTGGTGATGCTGTTAATAAACAATATAAGATGGTGGTATGCCATGACGCATCCCTCTTGTCTCTGCAGGTGTCTAGATCTACACAGCCTACAACACGATGAACCTCAGTCATCTGCGAAAAGCAATCTTGTGGTTGAGCTATGTCAACAATGCTCGTACCTTTTAGAAATTGACAGTTTAGTAAGAGTCTAAGCATTTATTAACCAATCCCTACTGAAATACCAATGACATTCTTCACAGAAATAGAAAAAGATAACACTAAAAATTATATGGAACCACAAAAGATCCAAATAGCCAAAGCAATTCTGAGCGAAAGAATAAAGCTGGAAACATCATACTACCTGATTTTAAAATATACTACAAAGCTATAGCAACCACAATAGCATAGTATGGTTATAAAAAACAGACATATAGACCAACATAACAGAATAGAGAACCCAGAAATAAGTTCACTTATTTAGAGCCAACTGATTTTTAACAAAGGTACCAAGAACACACATTAGGGGAAAGAACACTTTCTTTAAAAAATGCTGCTGGGAAAACTGGATATTCATATGCAGAAGAATAAAACTGGGCCACTATCTCTCACTGGATACAAAAATCAACTCGAAATGGATTAAAGACTTGAATATAAGACCCAAACCTAGAAAACTACTATAAAACTATAAAACTACTAGAAGAAAACTAGAAAACTGCTAGAAGAAAACTCAGGGTAAACTTCAAGATATTGGTCTGGCATGGATTTTGTGAGTAAGATTTCAAAAGCAGAGGCCATAAAAAGAAAAATAGAAAAATGGGCTATATCAAACTAAAAATCTTCTATAGAGCAAAGGAAACAATCAAGAGTGAAGAGACAACCTGTAGAATGGGAGACAATATTTGCAAACTATCCATCTGACAAGTGACTAATGTTCATAATATACAAAACCCAAATAACTCAATAGCAAAAAGCAATTCTGATTTTAAAACGTGCAAAGGATTTGAGTATTTCTCAGAAGAAGACATACACACGGCCAACAAGTACATCAAAAATTGCTTAACATTATTAATCATCAGGGAAATGCAAATCAAAACCACAATGAGATATCTCACCAAAGTTAGGAAGGGCTTTATCAAAAAGATGAAAACTAACAAGTGCTGGCAAGGATGTGAAGAAAAGGAACTCATATATATGGTTCATGGGAATTTAAATTAGTGTAGTCATTATGGAGAATAACATGGAGGTTCCTCAAAAACCTACAAATAGAATTACTGTGTGATCCAGCAATCTCCCTCCTAGGTATTTTAACAAAGGATGCAAATCAGTATATTGAAGAGATATCTGTACTCCCTTGTTTATTGTAGTACTACTCACAATAGCTAAGATATGGAATCAATCTAAATGTTTACCACCAGGTCAATGCATAAAGAAAATGTGCTATGCACATATACACAATGGAATACTATCAGCAATATATACATTAAAAAAATAAAATCTGTCATTCATGGTGACATGGGAGGAGGGCAAGGAAGTGCTGGGTAGAGAAAGGCAGGGTCCCTGGTAAGGGCTCCACCCTTAGGCCTGTGCCCACAGACCTAGGTAAGGACAGCCACTCCTGTTTTCATCCCCAAATGTTGCGTCTTCCAAGACCACCCTGGCCCACCATGCCCCCAATCCTGTGCCCGAGACCCTAGCAGGCACACACACAGATGGCTGGGTATCAAGAGGAGCAGAGAAATGGAAGAGCAGGCCAACAAGCATCAGCAGACTCCGCAGGCCATCGACAGTGGAATAATGTGAAATTCCGCCAGGGGAGGGGGGAGTCAGAGAGTCTGGCAGCTGGGTGGCCCAACTCCAGGGGAGGACCACCTTCCCACTCACATCCCTGTGAGCCCTGTGAGCTACCTCCACTCTTAAACCTTGCACCCATTCTCCAAGCCCAGGTGTGATCCAATTTTTCCGGTACACCAAGGAAAGAACCCGGGATACAGAAAGCCCTCTGTCCTTGAAATAAAGCAGAGGGCCTAACTGAGCTGATTAACACAAGCCGCCTGCCGATGGCTAAACTGAAAAAGCACATTGTAACACATGCCCAATGGGGCTTCAGGAGCTGGAAACACTCAACCCTAGATGCTGCTGCGTAGGGTCCGAGCCAGTGCTACTGCCGTCTACATGTTCCCCTAGGGGTTTGAGCTGCGGGGCCACACCCCCATCACAAGTCCTGTGAGAGGGAAAAGGGATCTTTTCAATGGCAACATGAATGAGCCCAAAGGAAATTCAGTGAAGTTAAGTCAGGCACATATACACGATGGAATACTATTCAGCCATAAAAAGGAATGAATTAATGGCATTCGCAGCAACCTGTATGGGACTAGAGATTATTATTCTAAGTGAAGTAACTCAGGAATAGAAACCCAAACTCATAAGTGGGAGCTAAACTATGGGGATCCAAAGGCATAAGAAAGGCACAATAGACTTTGGGGACTCAGAGTGAAAGGTGGGAAGGGAGTGAGATAAAAGATTACAAATCATGTTCAGTATATACTGCTTGGGTGATGAGTGCACCGAAGTCTCACAAATCACCACTAAAGAACTAACTGGTACAACAAAAAAATATATATAAAGAAAAAAATAGAGATATATAGACATATTAAAATTTAATGATGTAATCAGAAGAAAAATAAATATCATGTTCTCACTCATATGTAGAAGCTATTTATATTAAAAAAAATTGAGCTCATACAATTATAGAGAATTGTGGGTATTAGAAGGCTAGGAAGGATAGGGAAAGGAAGGATAAGGAGAGGTTAGTTAATGGATATAAAATTACCACTAGAGTAGGTTCTAGTGTTCTATAGCACTATAAGGTCAAAAATGGTTAACATTAATTTATTGTATATTTTCAAAAAACCAGAAGTGAGGATTTTAAATGCTCACAACACAAAGAAATGATAAATGTTCTGGTGATATATATGCTAATTACTCTAATTTGAAAATTACACTTTGTATACATTGTATACACGTATGGAAATATCCTATAAATATGTACAATTACTACATGTCTACTAAAAATAAAAAAAAACTTAAAAATTAAAAAAAAAATCCTTTAAAGAATTTACAGTTTCCTTAGGAATGTTTTATTTGCTATTTTTATACGTTTTGCCTATCATTAAAAGTCCTGACGGTTCTTTGATTAATTTTCTTTACCCAAACAAAGTATCTTCATTAGGACATATTTTTTAAATGTATCACTACACTAACATGACAGTCAGAGTCAAACATAATTGCCATCTCTACAGAGCAGAAATTCTATTTATTTTTTGTCCAAAATCAAAGCACTCTGTGCCTACCTTTTAAGGACAAGGGATTGGATCTCGTGAATTCTGCATTTGATGGCCTGTGCTGTTTGCGAACTTCCAAGTACTCCTGAACTCTTGAAGCAATGGTTTCTTTTAAGAGTAAACAGACTTCCTAAAGTAAATAAAAAATTAGATATAAGCTTCCAATTTAAATGCAAAAAAGTTAACATGATATATATTAAAAGTCAACAATGAACATTTCATTTTGTTTGCTTTTTAATTTAGTTATGAATGTTGAAAGGAATGTCATGTGTGCTCATGGATAACACTGCAGATTTAAATTTGCTACTGAAGTTTGCTCAAAACCGTGATGTTGCCTCACTGTGTGATCTAGGAAAGTCATTTTATTTCTTTCTGCCTCAGTTTCACATTTCTAAAAGAAAGATAAAAACACTTCAATGTGAACATCTGGGTGAGGAGGTAATAAAATAAGCACAGTAAAGAACACTTTCATATAAATATCAATCAGCTGTACTGTGACACATAGAAGAAGTATGTCAAGAAGAGCCAACACTGGCTCGCAGCAAGGGCCCCAAGGAAACACCAGTGTGGCCAGCCAGGGGACAGTAGACAGGGACGGGGCCAGGAGTAAGGGCATATTCATCCACTGCTGGTACGACAGCCTGGGGAACTCAGACCACAGCCCCGGTCAGCAGCGAGCAGCCTCTCATGGTTTCAGGAGACTATTTCATGTATATAAGCACAGTGTTGCTAGATATTCCAATTTGTTCAAAAGGAGTCAGAAATAGTAATTTTTATGGAAAATATCCCATATTTCAAACTTGGTTTAAAAATGTTTTTAAATCTAAACACATTGGCTGGGCGTGGTGGCTCAAGCCTGTAATCCCAGCACTGTGGGAGGCCCAGGTGGGTGGATCATGAGGTCAGGATTTCGAGACCAGCCTGACAAACATGATGAAACCCCGGCCCTACTAAAAATACAAAAATCAGCCAGGCATGCTGGTGTGTGCCTCTAATCCCAGCTACTCAGGAGGCTGAGGCAAGAGAATTGCTTGAATCCAGGAGGTGGAGGTTGCAGTGAGCCAAGATCACACCACTGCACTCCAGCCTGGACAACTGAGTGAGACACCACCTCGGGAAAAAAAAAAAAAATCTAAACACCATTATTAAAACCTAAACAACATCATTCATTAGTTTCTGGTCTTGGGTTTACAAATCTACTGAAGAAGGAAAGTGTTGAGCAGTGAGTTAAGCAGCGAACTGGAAATCACTAATGTTATTTTCCTTCTAACGCTCTTGTTGATGATACTGTATATGCCTGTTTGTTTTCGTAAAAATGCACTACACTCATCTATTAACAGTGAAAATAATGTAATTTCTCTAAAGTAGATTAACACTTACTGGGCGACAGAAACGTGGCTTTAAGTCAATTTCAGTATTCCTTATCACTAGTAAGTTTCCATATATGTCAATTGTTTTATGACATATAAATACAACTGTTTTATTGTTTTGGTGTTATTTATAATAAAGGAAAACAAACATTTAAGCCCAACCACACAATGGGAAGATACTCTGTGCAGTTGTTTCCTACACTAACAGGAAAATGTAACCTAATGTAGAAAAAGAGAATAAAATTACACACAAATCTAAATTTCTTAATTTAGATTAAGAACTGATGTATAAGGACTGATGATTCCTGTTTAATTCCCAAAGACTGCAGCAAACTCAGAGTTGCCCAGGTCACCTCAAACCTGTTTTGCTGGTTTCTTGCAATGTCATCTCAAATTGATCTCTTAGAATCTTCACAAATTAAAACAACAAAATTTTTAGCTGTTCTGAAGAGCAATGATAGTAAAACTTATCCTTTATTACAAACACTTATACCCCTCAAACAGTATAGAAAACACTTGATTTAACTTATGAGTGTGAGTTTCTAGATAAAATACAAACACTGGTTTCCTCTCTCTGTCTTTTCGCTGCCCAAAGATGCAGTGCCTTGTGGAATAGAGAGATATCCATTTACAGTTCAGTCTTTTGGCATTGTTCACACAACAAAAAGGCAGCCTTGCCGCCTCATAGTTTTTTTTTTTTTTTTTTTTTTTTACAATTAAAGAATTTTGCTTCACATGTAGAGTTCAACTATGAGTGAGATAGAAAATATGTGAAAGACATACATGGAAACAACGATTGCCAAAATTTGGCCATAAATGCCCTATAAGGCTAAAACTAAAAATAGTATGACAAAAATAAAGCAAAGGCTCACACACAAACTCTCTCCCTCTAGCTATGGGATGTTCCTTCCCTGAGTCAGTTTGACAAATGGAAGGTAGACCAACTGCAGTGTGGCAAAGACACCAGTAACTGACCACACCACATTTAGCGAAGCTTTCTCTTCAAAGCCACAATAATGCAAGAAAAGAAAAAATTCTCAGCTACCTTCGAGGGGCAGACAAGAAGAACAAGTTAAAATCAGTGCACAAGAGAGAGATACAGAGGACATCTCTAGGCTAACAGGCTGTGCTCACTTCCTCAAGTTTACAAATGGAACAGTTTGAATTCAACTGTTTGGGTACAAAGACTACTTGTGCTGCACTCAAAATAAACATATGGTTAATGCATGTAATTATTTTTTCTAAAAAGGAACTGGATATTCTTAGGCTTTCACTGTGTAAAATGACAGTTAAAATGCAATCAAATTGGTTGCTCATGAAATCCCAATCATGAAAGGACCTAATGATAAAAAGGACAAAAGCCTGGGGACACTGAACGAGGCTAAAGTCATAGCCTTTCCTCAACTAGCTTTTCTCCTTTCTTATACACACAAATGATCCCAGAGGGATTTTAACCTCAGTGAATCTTTTTTTTTTTTTTTTTT
>NW_016107346.1:2453477-2496556 GCF_001604975.1 Cebus imitator
AAAAAAAAAAAAAAAAAAAAAAGACAAATTAAAGAAGCAGCAGCAAACCAACTCTTTGGTTTTGAGAGGCTGACCTGCCCCTTGCAGCTGCCAGCCGCTGCTCAGCAGGTCCTGTCATGCACTGCACAGCTTTGCTAAGTCATGCCCTGATGCCCTCAAGTAGGTACTATGAGCATCCACGCAGCTGCATGTGGCTCCTGTAAAAAACTCCTAGCCTCATTCTTTGGCTATGAGGTGATTCACACCCCTACGGCTTTATTTTAAAGAATTCCAAATTAACTGAATCTTAGGCAAAACTGACTCAATATTAAGAAGAAAGGTCTAAGGTGGATAAAAGTCTAAGGTGACAAAGCTGAAAGAGAATGGAGAACGGGCCTGGAATGGATTCTATAACACTGTTCATTTAAGTCAAGTCAAAAGATTTTGGGGTGAGGTCTTCTTGGGTGACTATTAGTCACTTTGGGGAAATGAATGAACAGTTTTGAATCATGGCAACATGTGCTAGTAAGCTAAAGAGTGGAATTATATGAAGGTAAGTGGCAGTAGGAGATGTTGATTGACTTGCTAAATATTTAAAAGTCCTGGAGAGTCTATAGTTATTTACCTGAATGATAAATCCTGCCATACAGAACCTTGTGCCTTCCTTTTCTCAGATTTGGGTCACCAGGTATTCTTTGCAAAATAATGACAGCAAAGTCTTGATCATATTATCCTTTGAATGAAAATGTATTATCCTATAAAATATTTTTTTGGGGATTGAGGATTTTTTTTTCTAGTGATCTACAAAAGCTGATTAAAAGCAATTATCACAGAAAAGGGTGTTATTGTTTTGTTTTGCCACTGTCCCTAGTTTTTTCTCCAGATACTGTCTTTTAATAAAACTTATTTTTATTTCTCACTCTAAAAAGCAACTGTGATAAATGGACATCATGGATAATGATATTTTTAAAGGCATGTAAAAGGCACAAGCTGATTATCCCTGTTCTCTGGTGGGCAGGGATGGGAGAAGGAGGCAAAGTAATGGTGAGAGCTCAAGGCAGCTTCTAAGCCACCACCACAGGCAGCACTTGGGTGGGATTGTTGAAATTTAGAACCAGGAGTAGACTTAGCATCTAGGCAAACCTCTTCACTTTCAGATGAGGAGGCTGAGGCTCAGAAAGTCCAACGTCATCCTCTGCTAAGTCCCCGGCTACTGGCTTTCCTGACTGACCAATGTGAGAAGGAACACAGTCAAGTACTGCTCACTTGTCAAAGGCTCACGATAATAAAAGGATCATAGAAAATAAAAGCTGAGGCTTTATGGGTGTGAAGGTTCAGCCTTGTGTTAACTGCCATACCTGCTTCAGGTGCTCAGGCCATCCTTCACAACCAGTCAGGTTAGAATCCTGCTTACCTGAAATAGTCACATTAACTACTTCATCTTCTTCTCTTTTTTAATATATACAAATCCTTCCCCCAAACCATAGAGGTATAAAATGTGGTTTAAATAATAGAGTATCATATGAAGTATATGAATGTGTCAGTTTCTGAAGGAAGAAAAAAAGTAGGTGCATATGTGTCTGTAATTGGGAATACAATTGTTTTTCAAGGATTAAATACTCAACACTTTTTGCCCACTAATAGAAATAAAAGCTGGAAAGAGCTAATATTTTTCGTAGCAGCAGCAGCTAGTTGCATATAAATAGTAGAAAGTTTTGTTGTACCTCTTTCTTCTGCTCAGAAAACCAGCTTGTATCTTTGTTTGAACCTTGCGGCAATATATGAAGATCCACCAGGACAGCAAAATTCCCACACTGAAAGACATTAATGGCAGAGTCAGTGTCTGTGTGGCTCATGCCCAGCAAACAATGTGAGAAAATCTCACAAATTCCTATGTGGCTGATCATGATGAAACGGCAACAAAGTTCACTACTAGACAGAACTCTTAATAAAGAACAGGGCTACAGGTCATAATGTACTACTTTTCCTAAGTTTAACATTTACAGTGGAAGTGCTAAGGAGAGATGCAATATTAATCAGGATAGGAAAGAAAATATCTATCTCTGGGCTGCACCTCGAAAGGGGATATTCAGGCATCTCAGCAGCAGTTGGAAGACATCAAGCATTGAGAGAAGTTAAATAGGTCAGTACTAGGTAGGCTCCATAAAAGAATGATTCCATGCACAGCCAGGGGAATTTTTTCTTCTACTCAGCAAAGAACAGATAGAAGATACTGCATTTTCAGATGGACAAAAGGATTGGCTAGGACAGTACACTTTGGTATTGAAATAGGAACATGGAAGAATGAGAAGCAAGAAAAAAAAGGTAGATACTGAATGCCAGTTAACAAAACTAAAAAAAAAATATGCTACAAAACTGTAGCCTTTGTTCTTATTCTATAGGCTACCGCTGTCCAGCACTTTGAAAAAAAATGGAGATATTCTATATCTATGATGTTCAGTAAAGACAGCTAATAGCCATATGCGGCTCTGAACATTCAAGACGTGGCAATTGTGACTGAGAAGCTAAATTTTAAATGTAATTTAAATTAAAAATTTAAATAGCTACACGTAGCTAGTGGTTCCATACTGGACAGCACAAGTACAGACCCTGTGAAAAGTTGTTGCCTTATAAATCCTCACATATTACGAGTAAAGTAATTTCTGAGAATCACAAGATAACTGGGAATAAACTAATTTGGAAAGGAATGGGACACCAAGTCTGTAGGTTGGGGATGGTCTGAGAGACCCAGAGGTTTGGTTTATGAGACCAAGAGGTTCTGGTTTATGAGACCCAGAGGTTCAGTTTTTTCACTTCCTTGGCTGGAGAGTTTTTTTTTGGTTTGTTTTGTTTTTTTTTTAAATTCTGTCCTATATATCAATGGTGAAAGGAAAGTAGTTTCTACAAATGGTTAGACCATCAGATGTAAATATAAAGTGAAACTTGACAACTACTTCATGCTATACACAAACTTTAATTGGAGATAGATCACATGCCTAAACAAAAAAGATAAAACTATCTTCCTGACCTTTGGAATAGGAAAGTATTTTTTAGACAGAATCCAGGAAACACCAAATAACAACAACAAAAAAAAGTTAAATTGTTAAATGTTCAAAATTAAAAATTTCTGTTAATCAAAAAAGGACCATTAATAAAATAAATAGGTATGCTACAGAATGGGGAAAATGTATCCATGTGTTTAATCATACATATATCTGGCAAAAAGGACTTATATCCAAAATATGTAAAAAACTCCTACAAATTGATATATTTTTTTAAAAACCTGAGTTTGAAGACACTTCACAAATAGGATAAATGAATGGCTAATAAGAAAATGAAAAAAAGTGTTCAATATCATTAGTTACCAGGCAAATGAAAACTAAAACCACCAAGAAATACAACTACAATACCCACCAAAATGACTACAATTAAAAACACTGACATAACATGTAATGTTGGTAAGGATATGGAGCAACCCAAACTCTAACACTTTCCCAGTGGAAATGTAAGACGGTCTAGCCCCTTTGGCAAACAGGTTTGTCAGTTTCTTTTAGTCAAACGTACATTAACTTATCAACTGAACCAATGATTCCTCCCCAGGTATTTACCCAAGAGAGATGAAGCGTATGTGCACACAAAGACTTATATGCAAATGTTTATGGAAGTGTTAGTTATAATAACCCAAAGTGAAGACAACCCAAAAGTCTACAACAGGAGAACAAATTGTGTCATATTCATGCAATGGAATGCTACTGACCACATATCGATATACTCAACATGTATTCATCTCAAAAACATTAGGTTGGGCAAAAGAAGCCAGACCATAAAACTACATACTGTATGGTTCCATCTATATATAATTCTAAAACAGCAAAATCAATGTGTGATGAAAGAAATCAAAACAGAAATTTCCCTGGGGGGAGGGAACTGGGTGAGAACTGTCACAAAGGAACTTTTTTATATGTGATAAGAATGCCTTGATGGGGTATGTTAATGTGCACACTGTAATCAGTTCCTTTCACTGTATTTAAATTATACATCAATAATAAACAATTTTTAAACACTGTGTAAAATGCACTCATACTTGTTGGCAGTTACTTAAAATGTAGGTATTACGTCCCTGAAAATGTGTGGGAGACCAAAATGAAGTTTACTGGGTAATAAACTGAGAAGCATGTTGAAAGATGGTTTCCTATAATGTAAAACAGTGCACTTTAGTGTGTTACAGTTTAGCGTGTTGCAACCAGCATTTTACTTTAATGAAAGAGAAGTGAAGATAGTATTAGAATGCAATACAAAATATCAATGTGTCATATGGTAAGATCAAGAATTGTTTTGTGAAATGTAAGTAAGTGTGCACTCAGTTATGATGGAAAGCCTATTTCTTATTGTGGGTTGTAATAAAAAATGTTTGAAAACCACTCAAGTATACTGTTAAGTTCTCAAGAGTTGGTTATGGAATTAACCTTTAAGGAGTCTGCTGCCACCAGGTGGAGGCAGCATGCCACAACTACAGGATCTTAGCCATGGAATATTAACCTTTCATGTGCCATGGACCTATTTAGCCAGCTATGAAGCAATGAAGCTTGCTCGGAATAATATTTTTAAATGTATGAAACATATCATATAGGATTAACAAGAAAACCAATTACAGTGAAGTGCAGTTATCTTAACAAAAGAAAAATTTGTGACATAGGAATGCCTGCACTTCTTTATGAAGGCATTGGGTTTTGTCAGATAGTGATGATCTAATGACGGCTACAAATCTGAAGTAGTGATAAGCATAAATGATGTCTTCATTATCTGCAACAACCATAATGTAATATGAAAAGAGCTATAATTTATAATGGTGACAAATACTGCTAATACTATTCATATTTTTATTATTCATAATAAAAAGGAAACTAAATTTATTAGAACTTGGTCACGATAAAGATGTAACTTTTTCCCATCCAAGTTTACTGACCTCTGAATTCTATCACAGACCCACTGAAGTTCCAGACATTCTAGAATAAAAACCCTTCCAAAGTGGTAAAATATGTCTCAACACATTTTATTGTGGGTTCCCACAGGTGCTCTTTCCTGATTTTTTAATCTAAACCAAGCTCACTGCTACCTTTTCATTAGCAAAACTAATTCTGCTTTTTTTTCTTGTAACTCTCCCACCACCACAGAACTAAATCTTAAAAAAAAAAAAAAAAAAAAAAAAGGAATCTTAAGTTTAAGCAACTTGAATTAATATTGTAACAGCAGTTTTCTGAATAATTAACATTATAGTAAGGTCCAATTTGATATTTCTCTTACCGTTTTGGGAATTTGATCACAAATAACCCTGTCTAAGTTTGAAAATAAACAGATTGAGTAAAATGTCTCTTTTTAGAAAAATAAATTGTCAAATCTTACTGCAGCAATCAGACTTTCCTGGGGTTTCTGGAAGACTCCAAGCTGTTTGGCAGGCAGTCCCCTCCCCCGCAGGGGGCTCTCCCTCTGCAGCCTGCAGTTCTGAACTCTCTGAATTCCCGCCCACACTAGGCAGAGGTATTCTGCCTTTCCAAAGTTCCCTGCTCTCAAACCGTTGCTTCTTGTCTCTCATGAAAAAACAGAAGTGGGAAAAAAAAAAAAAAACTTCTTATGCTGCCAGTAGCACAGCCTCCCTTTCTCCTCCTCCTTAATTAGGAAGAGGTTATTTCTAGTCTCAGATGATCAACTCTCTAGCTTTCTTCTGAAAGGAGCAACACGGTAACCATCACTTCTTTCTCAGGCCAGAACTGGTCACTCTGCAGAGGCCAAGCCATCTCTTGAGCAGCCCACAGGCTGCTAGGAACAGCTTCATGTCACATACACTGGGCTGCAAGTCCCCCAGTCAGGGCCTGGTCTGGCTTCTATCCCCTCCACCCAGAGAATTCAGCCAACAGCGGGGAGTCACCCCTAACTCCTCCCTTTCCCTAACCCTCCAAAATCAGTCACACATCTTGTCCATTTTAATTTTTTAGAGAGTTCTGAAACACACTCCTCTCTTGCTCTGCTGCTCACATCTCCCATTTGGAAGATCAGAGTCATTTCTATTGGTGTCCTGGATGAACACTCAACGCCTATCTGGGCAGTCTCTAGCCCACAAATCGGATCAGTCCACTCCTGCTGCAGCTCAGAGTAGCAAGTCACAAGCCTCTAATGAGGCCCACCTCTTTGTCTCCTGCACCTGACTTTTTCATCCTTGGCTTACATTACAGCTTGCCTCGCTGCTTCCATGCTTGTTGAGCTCCTACTGTATCCTCAAACCCTAGCAGGAGTGTGGCCAACTCTGTGGAGCTATTCTGAACAGTTTCGCTTTCACTGCTCTGGATCAGTCCATTCTTGAGTGATTATTTATTTCTGCATTAAATGACTTGTCCATGTAGGGCGCCCATCCTAGGCTATAAGCTCCATGGAGACAGGTCTATATCTCTGCCAACCCTGTATCCCCAGTGATCAGCACTGTACCAGCCCTCAGTGAATGCTTAATATTTAATGAAAGGAAGGACAAACAAACAAACGAACAAAAAATGACGGAACAAGTTAGCTCCAAGTTTTGGGCAAATCACAGCCTTGTCTGCAAAGTGAGAGCTCTAAGCCCTTTCTAGGGACAAAGCCATTCCTATTTGGCCCAGTGCACGGACACATCACAGAACAACTTCCTGTCACCCTATTCTAGAGTGGCAACAACTCTGCCATCACCAACAACAACCAGTCATTTTTCATATTTTGCAAAATGGGAATACAAGAATGTTAGGATTACTTCACTAGAAACTCACTGCCAACTGAGTGTATTATTTTTCCTGTCTCTTTCATAAGAATTCTAGAGGTGCAACTCAACACTATTTCCAAGTCCTCAGAGGTGGGAGGCCTTGTCTTCTGACTTTGCATTCAGCATAAAAACAAAGGTGAAAATATTAACATTTTTGACGCACAAAGCCATCTCTGGAGCAGACTCAGGACTCTAAGAGATGTAGAAGGGTCCTCACATTCTCTCACGCACTCATTCATCATCATTAAACACCTGCTGAGTTCCACAGAGGCATTAGCCAGGCCCTGAGAGAGGAAGGGGCAGCAGCAGGGCACTGTGACATTCATGAGCACAGCACTAGGATCAGAGGGAGCGGAGTGACGGCTCTGCCTGAGGAAGGCCAAGGAAGGGAAGGCGATGTCACAGTCAAGTATCGAGGAACAGGGCAAGCGGTGCACAAGGAAAAGTAAACAACGCCCATGCAGACAAATAGCTTGACTAGCTCACGTGCCTTGGAAAAGGAAAAGAATCTCAATGTAGAACACAGGACATTGTTGGCAGATGGGGCCAACAGGGCAGGAAGCCTCAGCCTACAGAAGAGCCCTGGACAGGTGAGGAGGCTGGTGAGCTGGAGGGCTCTCTTGAGCAGAAGTGTGGAGCATGGGTGGGCAGGGGGAAATCACTGGAGGCAGGCAGACAGGTTCAAAGCCACTGCAGGAACCCAAATAAGAGACCATGCAATGTGATCTCAAGGTGAAGGGGAAGGGGCCCATTTGAGGGATACTCAGAAGACAGAAGCAAGAGGATGTGGTTGGGTGTGAGAGAGGAAGGACAAGGCGGGAGGCCCAAGGCATGTGGGCAGTTTCTACCACATCCAGGGGGCTCCCAGAGGCAGCTTACATACATGGGCCTGTTGCTGAGAAGCCACACAAATCATCACTGGCATTTTACACCCACCTGGCATTGAGGATGTAAGACAGCTTCAAGTAACAAGGCAAAAATTAAAAATGGGGAGACTAAGTAAAGGCAAACAAGGGTAAAAACGTAAGATGAAACCAGTGATAGGCCTGCACGAAATTCCCACCACAGTCCCAGGTCTTTGCAACATCTGGCTCTGAGATTCCTAATTACGAATGTGAAAAATGCAACGCCAATTAGAGTCAAGAAGATGAGAAGAAATCCATGCTGAGGATAACTCAATCATTCTTGATACTACAGCTTGAGTCTCCTAAAGACCTTCTCAGAAAACGTGAAAATTTTCTTCCTGGAGCATCAATTTCACAAAAAAGTTTTAGAAAACATATTAAATATTTTCTTATTACCACAAACTGCATGTATCTTACAGCATAAAATTTTATAGTGATGTGATTTTTAAACACAGCTTAGCCGGGCACGGTGGCTCATGCCTATAATCCCAGCACTTTGGGAGACTGAGGCAGGCAGATCACCTGAGGTCAGCAGTTTGAGACCAGCCTGACCAATACAGTGAAACCCTGTCTTTAAAATAATAATAATAAATTTTTAAAAATCACAGTTTAAAATATTGATTGCCATTTACAGAGCACCTATGTTCCAGGCACTGTGCTAGGTTTTACTCACAGCATTCAATTAAATCCTTGCCACTCTGGTGAAGGAGCACAATGATTATTCACATTTCATATATAAGGAAGTTGAATTGAGGAAGGTCTAGTCCAAGATTACACAGGCAGTGAGTGCCAGACCCAGGAATCAAATCCAGATCTGTAAGATTCCAGAGCTCACTGGCAGACATTACTCTGAAGTAATTTAACTCCTGTGGAAGGCTACTCAGGACATACTTCCAGCCTCATATGGGAACATGTTTAGGCTGTCTAGCCTGGAACCCAATCCTCTTTATTTGGGAACTGGCCCCTATCCCCTCTAGGTGAGCGATGACAGCCACGTGTGCCCTAGAACACCCTACACCTTAGTGCCTGGTGACTGCACCGGCAATTCTCAACAGGGTTCTGCAGCTCCCTTCCCTAGGCAGCCTGATTCCATGCGTGATTCCATTCCAACGCAGGTAGGGAGAGCTCAGATGCTCAAGGTGCCACTGTGAGGCACCATGTTGAAACACTAGTGCAGTGAGGCAGTGAGAGCCCCACTGTAGAAAGAATGAGGTGGAAGGGGTAGTTAGTGAGAAAGAAGGATGAGGAGAGGAAAGAAAAGAATGCAGCAGAGGATGACAGCAATAAACTCCGCAAGAGGTGGGGTGGAGTTGTGAGGGTAGGAAAAAAGTCTCCTGACATTAAGAATCCCTATTTAGAGAGTTATAAGCTGAAGAAAAGTCAAAGCAAATGTGTTGTCAATTGAATTTCCTCGGCCTGTTCCTAATGTAAAATCCTGGCCCACGAAATCCAAGCTTGTAGTTTACATTTAAGAAAGGGAACCAGCATACCTTTTGGATGGCATACTCAATAAACTAGCAGACAGGTCAGGAGATGGAAGAATAAAGAGTCATTCTGTTGGAATATGATATATATTTAGCCCAATTGCAAAAATTTACTAATGGTGAACAAGTTGGCAATAACAATAGTTAAGACTCATAGAGCACTTGTGTGCCAGACAGTGTGTCAAGCCCTTTCTGTACACTATTGCATTTGATTTTCCTGACAACCCAAAAGACAGAAACTATTACCCCTTAGTGTTCTGGAAACACTGGGAAATTTAAGAGCACTCTTTGTCTTTTAGGAGATCGCTGGTGATCATGCCTGGGTTTTGTTTGGTGCGGTGCCTTGCCAACCTGGTAATACTTGTCAGGTTGGGTACAAGGAACACTTCATAATCTCAGCAACAGAATTAGACACAGCCTGAATTTGAGATCATAACATACAAAGAAGGCCTGGAGAAAGCCTTTTGATGACTAATGGGAGAATGGCCTAGCACAGGAAGTCTAAAGACTATAAATCTCCTCTAGTGATGCCCCATTTAGGAGGGATTGCACCACCTCCTATCTCTGTCAGTTTCTCTGTATATGAAATGAGTGAACCGAACTAAATTGCCTTCAAGGTACCTTCCCTTTAAGATCTCATCTCCTGGTCATTTTGGTTTGCAACCTTTTACTTGGATTCTACCTGCACACATAAAGTAAAATCCACTGCTGCTTTGGAATAGAGAGGTGGAGAGCGCATTTCCTGCTGTGTTGATCTCTGTGGGCATGGTTTAGTCTCGGTAACCAATGACAGAAAATGCCAGTCACGTGGCTAAAAATCATGGTATGAGACATGGGAAACAGAGGCTCTCAGTGGAGTTAGCTGAGGCAAAAATCTTAGGAACCAATAAGCTCTTCCCCAAAGCACTGCCCAACACTTTCGGGCAGGATTAAGCTCTTCTGTGCTGCCACAGCACTTGGTTCATGCTTCTGTTGTGGAAATTATCCTAGGCTGAGAACACGTGACTATATACATCCATTTCCCACCAGGTGGCCTTTGTGGAGGAGCTGCCTTCTGTTATCTTTGGGTTGTCAATGTCTAGTACTGGGTCTGGCACACAGACGGTCATGAAGAGTGTTTGTTAAATGAAAACATACATCAGTAATGATAATTAAGTGGCTGGCTTATTCTCTCTCTAGGAGGGATTACCTCCCTCTCATCTGCACCCTGAACTCAGAACAAAAAACACTACAGAATCAAGCTCATAGTTTGCAACTAAGGTTGCCCCATGTATGCACAGAAGACTCACTCATGAATCGGAATGGCTATTTTCCCACTTTCTGTCAATCAGGCAGAACAAGATGCAAGTACAAAGCCCGGGTTGACAATGCAAATCCAGACCCATTAAAGGGAACTTCCTTGGTTGCAAGTGGATGACGGCGCCTTTAAGCTTGACTTTTTCGGGTTAAAGGGATGCTTGGGAGGGTGTGACCTGTCTGAGGTGAAAAGGACTCGGGAGGGGAGGGAGCTCCTGTCTCCTGTTTAGTGTCTGTTGTGGGACCTCTGGCTACAGGTCAAGGATGTACAACTTCCCAATCACTTGTTTTTCACAACAGATTTATTGTTATGGTTGGGGAAAGATTCTACAAAGATAAAGAGTGAAACATAAAGGAATGAGAAACAAAGAAGAGGGAAAAGCAGAGCAAATGAGTTTGGCAGTAGCTTCTAAAAGGAGGAGAAAATCAAGTAAGAGGCTGTGATGTCCTTCAGTAGTTGTCTCTGGTATCCTATTAAAAAGGAGCTTTGTGTTTTGACCTAGAGTGCTGTAGGGTGGCTCACAGTTTCTCTGGGTAAGACTAGAGAAGGGAGGCGAAGTACTGCTTGGAATAAAGCAATGGTCAACCACGTTATTATGATGGGCTGCTTAAATTTAATACATGCCGCTGGGACCTTGGGGTAGAATTCAAGGCTGAATCACAAACTCTCAAAGCTATCACTGCATGAAGAGCACATTTGGGAATAGGCTCTCAGGGGCTCCATTTAAAAGATAAGAACTGACTTCATTTCTTTAGACACCCTCCCTAATGGTTCTCAGACATAATTCTTTCAAGTGTAACCTGCAGGCCCCTTCCCTCAGTCGACAGGCCACTGACATAGACACAGGAGGTGTTGCAATGAGTAAAACAGTGGCTTGGTTCAGCACAGACCTGACTTCAAATCCTAGCCCTGAGCCTCCGTGGCTCTGAGACACAGGGTAAGTTCCTCCAATGTAAAATGAAGACAGCAATGAAAACTACCTCATGGAGTTGTTTTGAGGATGACATAAGACAATGTGGGCACAAGGTTTCTCTACCGTGCCAGCCACACGAAGGGCTCAAGAAGAAATATTGGCTGCTTTTTTCTCTTTTTTTCCTCCAAAGGTAGAATTTGCCTCAAATTCCAAGGATTTTTAAATGAATTCTGAACTGTCAGTTCCATAAGATTTACAAATAGGTTGGGCAGAGGTTTCCACCTATTCCCACTAAGAGCCAATAAATGCCTCATAATTCTTCTGCAAGGTTTTACTCTGGCCACATATTGCTTCTAAGAAAAAGAGCAGATGGCTTGCAATTATACCACATTACAAGTAAAAATACGAACTCTCCCCTTAGATATTTCTGTAAGAGAGCACAGGAAATGAAAAGATAACCTGATAGAAACTGCGATGTGCTTGTTGGTAAGGCCACTGACTTGAGAGGGTGTGAAGTAACTGGGACACAAGCATCACTCATATTTAGTGACATTCAGGCCAGTCAGGAACATGTTTGGGATTAATTATGGCATCTATAATCTGAAACTGGAGTATGGTAAACAAGGGGAATATCAGCACCCACACATTTTGTCCACAACTTGATCTAACATGTGTGATCACAAAGCTTTGGAATGTGGCCCTGACTTTAAGAATTAGCATGTTAGAAAATATTCATTAATATTTGTGAAGAATCTTGACATGAAAGAAAAGCTTTTCAGTTTGTGAGTTAGAGGAATTTATGACAAACTACATATGAGTCAAAGAAAACCCCTGTAAATATTCCCCTAGTGATCAACATCTAGCTTGGCAGATTGTTCCAAAGGGTGGCCAGTCTTAGAGGGAGATTTCTTGAAGCAGGAAGGAAGAGGGAAGACCAGTAGCATAATTTTCCTACCTCTGTGGGTAGAACCAAAGTGTCTTTGATAGATACTTTGGGGATTCTGGATGACTTAGAGGAATTCTGTTTATTTGTTTATAGGTAAAATAATTTAAGGAATCCCCCACAGTGGTATTTTTTCCCCAGAATCTTCTCATCTACTTTTGAATATAACAAAGGACTTGCCAGATAAAGCCAGGGCAGGCACTCTCTGCTTGATCCAGCTGTTGGTTAAGTTTTTCTGGGGTATTAGTATTATATGAATTGTTTTGTTTTTTAATGTACAGCTAGCTGTGCCACAGAATGTGTGAGTACTGTGAATCAAGGAGTCTATACATTTACTCTTCTGAAGTGGGTGTCAATTTTGACAGGCCAAAGATAGGGCTAAGTGTGACCTTTACAGGAGACAAACAGCACTGAAGTATGCGGCTGCAAACTAAAACACAACCTCAGAATGACGAGTTTCTACTATTTCAGGGCTCAGGGTTACCAGACCCTCGCAGAACCCCAACAAAGTCAAATGCCAGGCCTATCTCTTCCCTTGGCCAAACTTACCATCCTGGCTTTACCAGTTCAGGAAAGCTCTCCGTGTGTACAACCTTAGGGATATTTACCCACTAGAGCCTCAAGCCTAGAGACTACTGGTTCGCAGAGTATCAGCAGCCACAGCATCTCCTGATGCTGATTTGATGTGGAAAGTCTTGGATCCTACTCAGACCTACCCAATCAGCAATTACAGAGGGGGCCTAGTATCTGTTGGTTTAACAAGCCCTCCAGGTGATTCTGGTACATGCTGAAGTTTAAGAGCCACTGCTACAGGCCTCCTTGTATCCTGGAGGAATACTTACAGCATTCTCTGTGGAATACGGGAACTTTTGTGAGGTTATACAATAGAAAGGAAGAAAAAAATATCTAATGAAGTTTCACCATGTAATACAACAGGAAATATATTCGCCAGAATATATTTCAACTGTAAAACACAAGTAAAAAAATCACCATTTTATCATAATTACAAGAAGATAGTTCCTTTAGTGTAAATTATGATTTTCTTTAAAACGAAAAAACAAGGCTGAGCATGGTGGCTCATGCCTATAATCCCAGCACCTGGGAGCGCCAAGGCGGACAGATTGCTTGTGTCCAGGGGTTCGAGCACAGTCTGGGCAACATACTGGAACCCCATATCTACTAAAAACACAAACATTTATCAGGAATGGTAGTGCGCACCTGTAGTCTCAACTCAGGAGGCTGAGGTGGGAAAATCATCTGAGCCTGGAAGTCAAGGCTGCAGTGAGCCAAGATTATGCCACTCCACTCCAGCCTTGGCAATTGGAGTGACACCCTGTCACAAACAAACATTCTCCAGAGGTGAATGTGATGTGTAGCCAGGGTGAGAGCCGAAGATAAAATAATGCCTTGCTAAGCATCTTCAAAATTCACCTCTGAATTAGGATGATAAAATGATGAAAATCTAAAGGGAAAAGATCTACCTGCTGGATGAAAAGAGAGCCTTAGGAAGAAACAGAAAGAAAAGAAAAGGCCAGAAATGAAAAGGGGCTGAAAACTCCAAACAGTTAAGAAGCGGATATAACTGCATTTAAATTCTTGAATGAGTTCACTGGGCTCAGAGGAGTCCATCCCAGGGCACCATGACCTGGCTCGACCACTGGGATGAGGAGGAGCACAAGAGTTACATGGGGAACCTAGAGAGACGCAAATGATGCTGCATTGTTCAAAAAGGAGAGAAACATGGGTTTTACAGCTATACACCTAATCCATAACAGACTACTGGGGGAAAGCCTGAAGAAAATTCCAATTATAAAAAACTAACCTCATTTTCTTCTTTGACAATATTCTTAGCTGCCATGACTGGTGAAGGCAGCCAGGTTCACTGAGTGAACCTCAGCCAGGAATCAAATGAAGTTCCTGATGACATCCTTTTATTCATAATACTCCACTACAACAGCTTTTGTCACCGTTACCAATGGTCTGCATGACACCAAGCCCAATGATCAGTTCATGGTCCTCATGCTACTCTATCTCTCAGCACCATCTAACAAAGTGGTTCTTTCACTTCCTGCTTTCCTTAATTTCTCCGGACACCAGAAGTCAGCTTTCCTGGTTCTCCTCCCTCCTCACTGGCCACGCTTTCTCAGTCTCCTTCGCTGGCTTATCCCATCTCTTTGGCCTCTAAACACTGTAGAGTCCAGGGCTCAGTCCTCAGACCTCTTCTTACTTCCATCTGCACTCTCATCGGTCTCTAGGTTTCAAATACTGGGCAGTTTACGTGCTGAGAGCTCCTAGTGTTTCTGCTGTAGCCTGGACCTCCCTCTCGCCTCCAGATGCGTATATCCAATTGCCTACTGTGTATCTCCACTTGGGTGTCAAATAGACATCTACAACTTAACAGGTTCAAAACCAAAATATTAATGTTTACCCTCAAACATGGTAACTCCATTCTTCCAATTGTTCAGGACAAAAACGCTGAAGTCATTTTTGATGTCTCTCTCTCTCTTATATTACACATCCAATCTATTAACAAACCCTAACAGCTCTACCTTTGAAAGGGCCTGACACACAGAAGCTCAATAAATGTTAATGAAATGAATCTATGAATGAACAAATAAGTCCTGGTGAGTAAAACAACAGAAAAATAGAAGTGGATGAAATGACAGGTGGAATCATAACCAGTTAAACAGCCATAACCACAGGACCCAGTAATGGCCAAACATCAACCTGGACAAAGAGGGTGAACAGCTTTTTCCTCGACCCTGGTATTGGTCTGCATTTCCAGCACTGGCATGGATGAATACAAAGAGGGCATGCCCACAAAATAGGTGGATGACATTGCACAGAAGGGGACAGTGAATATCTGGGGTAGCAAAAACTGGATCTGGGAAACAACAAAACCCTAAAACTGGAGCTCTGTGATTTAGAGGGAATCTAACTAGAAAGAATTTAACTAGGATATATGTAAGGGCCATATAACATTTGGCTCCAAAAAACTGACAGCCCAAGTGGAGGCATTCTTAGTCAAGCATAAGTACTGTGAGCAGGGAGCATAGTGCCATGGCTGTAGATGTTAATTTCACCGTGGCTACCTTAACAGCGGCAGCTGAGATAAGTGACAGGATGAGGCTTTATGGATTTAGTGCTCAATTACTCTCAATATTCAAATTGAGAAAAGCTGTCACATCCCCAAATGAGAGTGATCAGGATAACAGCAACACTTAAAAGCATGTCATGAGCATCAGAAGAAAGTAAAATGATGAACTTAAAACAGAATAGCCAGGATAATATAATATTAACAGGGCTTTCAAAGGTGGAAGAATAATCCTTCTTAGTTCTCTAGGGCTTTAAGGGATACAGAACCAGGTGAAGCAGAGAAACCATAAGAAGACAGGTACTGGCTCCACCTAAGGAAGATGATCAGACCGGCAGGCTTTCCAAACAGGAAGTTATCTGCCGCATGGGGTGATGTGCTGGCCACTTAATCCAGGGGCGAAAACTCTATTGACACACAGCCCAATAAAATGGGCAACTGAACAAAAATTGCACTATTATCAGAGGCCACTGGTCTCCCTGGGAGGAGTGATGAAAACTACATAGGAAAGGATCTGCTGCTGGCTTGTTGCATTGGTTTAGTTATTTCAGCCATCCAATGTGCCATTGGTTTCCTGTGGTTTTTTTTGTTTGTTTATTTTTCCCCCCAGTTTGTCCCTAAAGATGTGGGCTTATAGACCTCAAAAATCTGAGAACTTAACTTTTAAGTGACACTTTAACATACAAAGCATGGGCTTTAGAGTCATGCAGATATGTATATATGCAAACACTGGCTGCCCCACTCACTGGCCACCGAACCAGAGCCAACCAAGTTTCTGTCTCTCTGAATCTTAATCCTTTTATCTGTACTATGGGAGCAATAATCCCTACCCTCCCAGAGATGTTATGATTAAATTCAAAAAGAATACATGGAGTGCAGTATCCACATACAGTATAGGAATTAACTACGTAATTGGGAGTAGTTAACAAATATCATTCTTAATCTCAGTATCTTATTTAACAAGGGTGACAAAATTGCCCGCTGCTGTCCAATAATATTCTGTGATGATGCACATGTTCTCTATCTACAATGTCGAATACCTTAGCTTCAAGCTACATGTGGCTACTGAATATCTGAAATGAGGTTAGTGTAGATTTAATTTTTTTTAATTCTAATTAAATTGGTTAATAAGCAGTGAATTTATTAACTTAAATTTAGCTACATGTAAACTAGTCACAGCCACACGGGAGAGCCTAGATACTTCCCTAAAGTGACTCTTGGTTCAGAAATCCTGGTTCTATTACTTTAGCGAGAGACTAAAACCACAAAGGGCAAACAACATCGGGAACCTCATAATAGGAAGTGCCCAGTGATGCAAGGGGAATCCCATCCCACAGGGAATTCCAGAAGGCGCCTAAGGACTCCATGTGAGGGAATGACAGGGACTAACCTGGGAAATTTCTTTGAACTTTACCAAGGAAGGTGCTGATCTAATATAATTGTTTTATTTTAAAGGTATTTTCCTTGTAAATAGAAAATGAAGCAATAAAAACTGTTACTGACAAGGGATTAAGGAGTTTGTTTCCCTTCACCTTTCACCCTCACTCAGCTTTATCATATTACAAAACAAAATTCAAAATTCATCCAATGCAAAATAATCCCTTAGTTTTGCTGAGAATGAACCTTAAAGTTTGGTGCTGAATTTCCCTCACTATTCTGCTCTGCTTCTAGAACTCAGGAAACAGTCCTATGACTATTTTCATCACAGAGAGTTTCTACAGAATGAGTAAGAGTTCTAAGAGAATCTTCAACCAATTCATGCCTAAGGCAGGAAATTGAAATGGGCCAGAAGTATGTTAGACAAACACAGGCGAGGTCTGCTGCTGAGTGCCGAGTTTTTCTTCCTCTGACCCATTTTTAGAGAACTACAAAGAGTAATAAAAGGAGGTCGTTAATTGGTCAAAGGACTTGTTTAGAGCCACCTCTACTTTCCTTTTCTAATTGACTGCTGGGAATAACACCCTCTTCAAGGAATGCTCAAAGGGGAAACGTGCTGAGACAGGGGACCCCTGATGAAATGGCTTCAGAAGCTGAAGATCATTAATTAAGAATATTTGGAGTGAGGTTGAAAGCTTGGCTGAAACGAGTGGGAGGGACAAGTCAGTATCAGCTGCTACCTACACATTGGCAATTAAGCCTTATAAAGGCTCTCAGTGGAAAGTTACATCTCTCAGGCATCCTCCTCGGATAAGGAAGAGCCTCCTGAGGCAACTGAACTCTGAAGATGATAGCATACCCTTCAGAGTAATATTTCCAGCATCCACTATTACATACCCATGATTCTAAGGATTAAATGTCTTCAAAACACCACTACCCATTGCCTGACACAGTGTTCCTCACCAGGAGGGCTTGTTAAAAACACACATTGATCAGCTTTGTGCTTGGCTACGTATTTTAAAAACAAAAAGCAGCACAAATTGCCAAAGCTCAGCCCCACGGTGAGACTTAAACCTGGGGTGAGACTGAGAATGTGCATTTCTAACAGACTCCCAGGTGATGCTGATGCTGCTGGTCTAGAGACCACACTTGGAAATTCACTGGCCTAGAAGAGTGGTTTGCAACCCTGGCAGTACCTCAGAATCACTTGGGGAGCTTTTAAAATAATAACTGTCCAAATTCTATGCCAATGAAATAAAATCAGACTCTCAGGGTGGGGCCTGGGCATCAGTATATTTTAAAAGCTCCCTACCCAATTCTAATGTGCTGGCTGGGCTGAGACCCACTGCTGAGACGATTACCTTCAACTATTTAAATTCAGAGACTACATAAACTCTGAACAGTTTAATAATTATTCCTTGTTTTAAGTAAATTCCATACCTTTCACACTTATCTTGAACTCCTGACCTCAAGTGATCCGGCCGCCTTGGCCTCCCAAACTGCTGGGATCGCAGGCATGAGCCACCACGGCTCACCTTTCACACTTATAAAATGAAAAACAGAAGCAGAAAACTACCTTGTTTTTCCTTACACATTAGAGATAGGGAGACAGATCCCGGTGTCTGCTTGATTCCACCTGCCCTTGCTGGTGATGGCTATTTTCTTTTTTTAACAAACTAAAATATAATGAGCCTCTTTGCACCTGCAAATGTCACCCTCCACTCCAATTCTGCTATTTAGACAGGATTCCCTGCAGATTTACTACATAGAGCAACTCACACTCTGTGAACACTGGTAACTCTTCTAATCCCTTTAAAACATGGTAGGTAATAAGTGATACATTTTCATGAGAATTCTACAGCTATATGGGCAGCAGGTAATACTTCTAAAACACTCAAATTCTTCTAATGTTTCAACTTCACTCTCTTTTCCAAATTCCTTGAATACCTTATTTCTTTCTAAATCAGATTCTACTTTTTCTTCATCTATCATTTGCCTGCCTGTACACTTCCTTCATCACCTCTGCCTAAGCGTAAACTTTACAATTGGTTATTCTTAGGAAATAAAGTTTTATGGTGCCTGTTCCTAATTTAACAAACAGGAGAACTGAGTATTTTTCTTTGGTGAGATAAAAAGACACTAAATTATTTTTGGTATGTGACTCCTGATTAATTCTGCCTTGGGCATTGGCCCTCAACAGGCAACTTGTTCCTCACCCTTAATTCCTTAAATTGAGAAACTTTCAGGCTACATACAATCCACTGTGTGCCATGAATCGGCACCTACTGGTGAAATGTGACAATACAGTTTACCTCAAAATAATACAGCCAAAGAAGAAAGCTGGGTGCAGTGGCTTACACTGTAATTCCAGCACTTTGGGAGGCCAAGGCAGGTGGATCCCTTGAGGTCAGGAGTTTGAGACCAGCCTGGCCAACATGGTGAAACCTCATCTCTACTAAAAATACAAAAAATCAGCAGGGCATGGTGACGTGCATATGTAGTCCAAGCTACTTGGAAACCTGAGGCAGGAGAATCGCTTCAACTCAGGAGAAGGAGGTTGCAGTGAGCCAAGATGGCACCACTATACTCCAGCCTGACTCTGTCCCCACCACTCCCACCCCCAAAAAAGAAGATGATGAAGGGCTATATCACTCAGAATCTAAAACTGTAATTTTAGATTCTTAATCAGGAGGTGATTTTGCTCCCCTCCTCCCTGTGTACAATGTCTGAAAACATTTAGGGCTGTCACAGCTGGCATCTAATGGGTAGACTCCAGGAATACTGCTAAATATCTTACGCTCGCACAGGCCAGCTCCCACCACGAGGCATCATCTGGTCTTTACTGTCATTAGTGCCAAAGTAGAGAAACCCCGGTCTAAAAGCTTTTGCAGGGAGCCAGCTGACTTAGCCCTGGAGAATTTTCAGGGATCAAAGGCCAAGAAGAGGAAGAAAAAGACGGACAAATGGCCCTGGGTCAAAGAGGTACTACAAAATGCTCAGCCAAAGAGCGTGGATGCTGCTCATCCTCCCAGCTGCCTGGAACAACAAAGAAAGGGTCCTCTTAGCTTTTACATTGCCAGAAGTTGTCAATGAGGGCTTTCTTCATGGGATTAGGGTTTAATTTGGTCACAGAAAGAATTCTATTCCATGATTCATCACCTGGCCAGCTGACAACCTACCCCAGCTCTATAAAGCATTCTTATATCACTGTTAGCTTTTAATAGAGCCTAAACCAATGAAGGAAGAGATGGAGGCAGGGAGGAAGGAATAAAAAAATAAATGCAGGAATTGTGAACAGATAACATTTTAAAAACAGCCTATCTCATTACTTTTGTAGAAATCTAAATGATCATGTTGTCCCTTCTCTTGAGAGACTTTGCTACCTAACCATTTTCATTTTGGGTAATTTGACGGGGTATTTGCAAAGGGGTAAAACTTAAGGATTCTTCTCATGTATTATTCATGTCGAAAGGAGATAATGATATTAGATTTTTTTCCTGTTGCTAGTCAGTTCCTAGAAAAATTATATGGATCAACTGAACCGTAAATATCAAATTGATCCAGCTTAAAAAGATCAACATCTGCCAGGCGCGGTGGCTCACGCCTGTAATCCCAGCACTTTGGGAGGCAGAGGCAGGTGGATCACGAAGTCAAGAGATCAAGACCATCCTGGTCAACATGGTGAAACCCCGTCTCTACTAAAAATACAAAAATTAGCTGGGCATGGTGGTGCGTGCCCATAATCCCAGCTACTCAGGAGGCTGAGGCAGGAGAATTGCCTGAACCCAGGAGGAGGAGGTTGCGGTGAGCCGAGATCGTGCCATTGCACTCCAGCCTGGGTAACAAGAGTGAAACTCCGTCTCAAAAAAAAAAAAAAAAAAAAGATCAACATCATGTCTTTAGATCCTAATAACCCAAACAAGTATGGTAGCTAGCTTTTATCTGTGATATCCTTCAGGCCAAACAGCAGCCTAATGGATTACTTAAGAATCTAAATTTTTAAAAGGGTTATAGTAAGGAAGTACTTACATGCCTCATGAAATAGTGTTTCCTTTCTAAGTATTCATTATGGGTTCCGTTAAACACAAAGCTCACTTAGTTGACTGGAGTACTTACCTTCTTCCCAGTTGGGGAGGGAAAGGGAGGTGACAACCAAAGACTGGTCACAAAAAATTAAGCACTGGGTAGGGCAACAAGGATGCCCCTTAAAGTAGTTCTTGCAGAAAACTGCCGTAGTAGCCCCATATTCTCATTGCCCCTTCCTAGTGCAGTGCACTATTTCATCATACTCTCTAGTTTTACCATGTAACATAAACTCATCTCTAAATTATAAATTGTGTAAATATGTCATCGAGAAATGCTAAAATGCTCCTATTGAATATGAATTGTTTATCCCAGACCTCTAATGTTCTGTGCCCTAAGCTTCAGAGATATTAGATACTAAAATTTGATTAAAACCATATTCCTTGCCTTTGCTTGCCATTATCAGTGATGCAAATTCACACATGTGTTAGCTAATGAAGCAGCCAGACAGGGTTTCATAGGCAGAGAAAAGGCTGAAAGAAATCTTTTTTGCTGAACAGAAAGTGGCCCAACTGTGGGAAATGATATGGATACCCAAGGTAGTCCTCAAAGCCAAAACTGTAAATAAGGTTAGACCCTCACATGGTTCCATGGTCTGAGTATACATTACAACATTCTAAACCAAACATTCATTTCATTGTGGGGATTTATGCCAGCTGGCATAGCACAGTTGACCAATGTGAAAAATGAGCTTGAGTTTTCCTTCCTTGTAAAACTCAGTACATTTGTAGCATTAGCCCCTTACCAGAAGAGGGCAATGGTAGCCAGGCTGGCATTACTCACAAAGAACAAAGTTACCTGCAGCCAAGGTAACGTGTGCCACAGGAGCCAGACCTTAGGAAACAGTCTGCAGAACTGCTGGATTCTGAGTGTCGCACATGCAAAGAAACAAAGCTCTCTGCCTTTCCTTTCTCTTGGATGAACTAACAGGCGAATGAAAGATCAAAACTGTTCCAATATTTGTAACTGATGACACAGAAGCACTGCTCACTGCGACCAACTCACCACGTTTATTTATTCTTTTTTTGCTTTTTTAATAAAAAAGAGAGACAAGGTCTTGCTATGTTGTCCAGGCTGGCCTCAAACTCCTGGGCTCAAGTGATCCTCCTGCCTCAGCCTCCCAAAATGCTGGGATTACAGGTAAGAGCCACCAGCACCTAACCCTATTCACCACATTTTAAAGTTATCCTCTATCCTGTCTATACTAACTATAAAATGCTTCACATTCCATAAAACAAGGTGTGTTAAAGATCTCTGAGTGGTGAATTATTATGTAAATAGTATAGTAAGAAGTCCGCAAATCATAGATACCAAAAGAGCCATCCTACATTCAGGTTCGAGTTCACCCGCAGCGTCCTGGCTTTTCAGACTCCCTTGGTGGAGTCTCCAGCACCCATTTCTGCCTACTTTTCTCCCTCACTAGTGTTTCCAGGCTCATCTTTCTAAACAGCGTGTCTCCAGCTCAGGGTCTGCAAACTTTCTCAAAACAAAGCATTCTCCAAAATACGACATCCTTGTCTCTTTGAAACCATTTCGTCTGCTATGCAAGTTTGGTCAATATTTGCTTTTTATTTTACTTATTTATTTATGTTTTTGATACAGAGTCTCGCATGTCACCCAGGCTGGAGTGCAGTAGAGTGATTTCAGCTTACAGCAATCTCTGTCTCCTGGGTTCAAGCAATTCTCCGGCCTTGGCCTCCCAAGTAGTTGGGATTACAGGCATGAACCACCGCATCTGGCCAATATTTGTATATTTAGTAGAGATGAGGTTTCACCATGTTGGCCAGGGTGGTCTTGAACTCCTGGCCTCAAGTGATCCTCCCACCTTAGCCTCCCAAAGTGCTGGGATTACAGGCATGAGCCATCGTGCCAGGCCAATATTTGCTTTTTAAACATATTCATATCCAGTGAAGGAAAGAACTTATTTTTAGTTAATAAAATTCAGGCATAAGTGAGAGGTGAGTACCTGGGTGGAGGGGTAAGGACGGAGCATGAACGTGCATGCAACACAGGTAGTTACATTATTCTCTCCTGGTTTGGGAATTCATAAGACTAAGAATGAAACTTCTTAAGTTCATACCTTGACTCTTACTCTAAGCAAAACTACAAGTTCCTGGGCCAGACATGGTGGCTCATGCCTGTAATCCCAGCACTTTTGGAGGCTGAGGCAGGTGGATCACTTGGGGTCAGGAGTTTGAAACCAGCCTGGCCAACATGGCAAAACCCCATTTCTACCACAAATACAAAAACTAGGCCAGGCATGGTGGCTCACACCTGTAATCCCAGCACTTTGAGAGGCCAAGGCGGGTGGATCACCTGATGTCAGGAGTTCAAGACAAGCCTAGCCAACATGGTGAAACCCCGTCTCTACTAAAAATACAAAAATTAGCTGGGTGTGGTGGCAGGCTCTTGTAATCTTAGCTACTCGGGAGGCAAAGACATGAGAACGCTTGAACCTGGAAGGCAGAGGTTGCTGTTAGCCAAGATCGCGCCACTGTACTCCAGCCTGGTGACAGAGACTTTGTCTCAAAATAAAAAAAATACAAATACAAATACAAAAATTAGCTGGGTATGGTGGCACATGCCTGTAATCCCAGCTACGTGGGAGGCTGAGGCAGGATAACTTCTTGAACCCAGAAGGCAGAGGTTGCAGTGAGCTGCGATCGCACCACTACACTCTAGCTTGGGCAACAGAGCAAGACTTCGTCTCAAAAAACAAAACAAAACAAACAAACAAACAAACGCTACATGTTCTTTCCATACCTGCTCCCTCCTCCTGTTTTAACTCAGCCAATGGTGCTAGGACTTACCCAGTTCTGAGACTCTGACACTTTCCTTCCTCAGCAGCCATTTGCAACTCATCACCTCTAACCCCTTCCATGCCTCCAGGCCAAGCCACCACCTGCTCCAGCCTGGACTTCTGCCACCGTCTTCCACGGTCTCTCTCTCCAGCAACAACTCACATTCAATCTATTACCCATCTGTTGCCAGAGTGATCATGCCATGACATGCCCTGCCTCCACACCCCAAACCTCATCCCAGCTGAAAACCTTTGGAGGGGCCTTCCACTCCTCTCAGAATAAAGACTAAAATCCTAGGTAGCTGGTAAGAGGCTGACCATATCCCAGTATACCCAAGTCAGTTGCATTTTATACCTTTCTATCCAGGTATAATTATTAATAGCTCCCCTTTTGCTCTAAAAATTATCATGATTTTCTTAATGACCTATGTGGTCTCCTGCAAGTACATGATAACCTACAAGCCTCCGTGGTGAGGTCTGGCCCCTGCCAGCTTCCCCAGCACCATGCCAACCCACTGTCCCCTGTGTTCTGCTCCAGCCCTGCTGGCCTCTGTTCAAGCCCTTGTTTTAATTTATTGAGCATACACCAGACGCCAGCCCTGTGCCAGGAGCTGAACATAGAGCAGGACAAAGCAGACAGACCTTGGCTCTGCTGGAAGGAGCTCCCCATTCCTTCTTCCACCCCACCTTCCATCAGGCTCAGCCTTGACTTGAGGCTCCTTCTTTATGGAAACCTTCTAAGGCTCCAGACCAGGGTAGCCTACCCTTTTTATCTTGCAGGCAGCGTCATGTACCTCTTTTTGAAACAATGACTCAGGATTGCAATTTTTTTCCTGCTTCTGTGTGACTGATCTGACTGCCAGCTTCCCCCAGAGATAAGGTCTGCATCTATTTTTGTTAGTTATTGACAATTGATGCCCTAATGCTTACCAATGCCTAGCCCATAGAAGGTGCTCAATAAGTATATTGCAGAAAGGAAGGAAGGAGGCAGGAAGTACATGCTCACTCCCTAACTCAGGGCCAATACTCCTTCCTGGGTCACAGTGCAGCTCTAACGGTGCCCAGGGCCTTACAAATCCTCTAATGACCTTGGCTTCTGCCCTGTTTACCTCTACCCCTAAGGCACAAAGTTGGTTCAAGGGGCTCTGGGAGAAGTGACCCAGCATCCTCACCCTGCCTCAGCTGAAACAAAACTCTGTGCTCCATATGCAGACTCTCTCCCCCAGCAAAAGGCTGGAGGAAGTTCTGGGAACCCATAACTAAAGGAAAAAGGGAAGGCAATGTGAATATCAGACAACACAGAATTCATGGTGAAAATTTTTTTAAAAATAAGAGATGGCTAGGTACAGTGGCTCATACCTGTAATCCTAGCACTTTGGGAGGCCAAGGCGGAAGGATCACTTGAGGCCAGGAGTTCAAGACCAGACTGGGTAATATGGCAAAACCCTGTCTCTACCACAAATATAAAAATTAGGCAGGGTGGCATGTGCCTGTAGTCCCAGCTACTCTGGATGTTGAGGTGGGAGGATGGCTTGAGGTCGTGAGGCAGAGGTTACAGTGAGCTGAAATCATACCACTGCACTCCAGTCTGGGCGACAGAGCCAGACCCTGCCTCTGTTTTATTTGGACAAATGCAAGGCTCATTCATATAAGCAGTTTTCCCAAGAGGTTTTGAAATATTGAATTTTCTCCTTGACACAAAAATATTGCTTGCGGGCCGGACGTAGTGACTCACACCTATAATTCCAGCACTTTGGGAGGCCAAAGCAGATGAATCACAAGGTCAGGAGTTTGAGACTAGCCTGGCCAACATGGTGAAACCCCGTCTCTACTAAAAATACAAAAAATTAGCTGGGCATAGTGGTGGGCACCTGTAATACCAGCTACTCGGGAGGCTGAGGCAGGAGAATCACTTGAACCTGAGAGGCAGAGGTCGCAATGAGCCGAGATTGCGCCACTCCACTCCAGTGCAGGCAACAGAGTGAGACTCTGTCTCAAAAAAAAGAAAAAGAAAAAATTGCTTGTGGCTTATAAAAGTCCATTTCCCCCCCCCTTCACCTTCCATTTAGTATAAATTAAAATTTCATAGTTCAAATTTCAGCTTGGGACATGCACCCATCTTGGAGAGGGGCACTAAAAGAATGTGAACCCCTATTTAAGACACTGGTTATTTTAACTACAATATGTAACCAGGGGACCTGGGGTAAGGTGAGGACTAGAGATGGGTTGCGTTTTTATGAAATCATCCACATGACAACACCCTGCTGCATGTGGCTGCACTATGTCCCAATCAAGGGTAAGCCAACAGGAGAGGGGACCACACAGCCAGGTCCTCCCCAACATGAGGGACCCTTCCCTTCTTCATGTCACCTCCCCAGACAGAGGGCCCCTTCAACGCACCAACCTACTGACGGTGCAAAGACTAATTTTTTTAAATTGACAAATAATTGTGTATATTTATGAGGCACAATGTGATGTTATATGTATACACTGTGGAGTGATTCCAAGCTAACGAACATATCCATCCCCTCCCATACTTATGATTTCTTGGTGGTGACACCAATCTTTTGATTAGCTGTTTTGAATTCAGTAAACTAAATATAGATAAAAGTTTTTATATTTTCCCATACCACCGTGGATCGTTTAACCTCTGTCCCCACCTTGACACATTCCCACAACTATGGAGACCACTGCAGTCAACGACGAGATAGCTGATGACTCAGATGAGACCCATGGTAAAAAAAAAAAAAAAAAAGCAAATTATTGCTGGCAGTTGCAAACCAATGTCAGGGATGTGATGTCAGAAACTTATATTAGAGTTAGAGGAGATAAAGCAGGGCATGTGTAGTGACGTAGAATAAAAGCTATAAAGAAATGAAAACTATCCTGAGAATCCAACAGCTCACATGTACAGGAAAAAGCCCGTAAAGTTTTCTCCTCTGATACACCACATTTGCTTCTATCTCAAAGGCTTGGGACCTGCTGTTCTCTCTGCTAGAACCATTTTCTCCAGACCCTAGGAGGTAACTCTCTCTTTTCACCCAGAGTTCAACTTGAAAGTTCAAGGCTCTCTGACCATCTTCTTTAAGCAGGAACCACCTCCAGTCACTAGACACCAAGTTACCGTCTTTTATTTTCTTTGTCACATGTCTCAGTGTCTAAAATTATCTTGTTTCTTTCCTTGTGCGGTGTCTGTCTAACTCTGCCTGAAATGTCACCTCCATGAGACCAAGGACTTTGTCAGTCTTATTCAGAATTGGGTCGCCACAGCTGAGAACCATTCCTGGCACATGGGAAACAAGGAATAAACATTTATTGAACAGGTATAATTTTTAAAACAGCAAAGAGAAACACAAGAATCACAGAAGACTGAACCCACTTCTTTCAGCCCATGTCAGATCAAGGAGGCAAAGACAAATAAGACTATAGGGGACATATAATAGATAATGTTGGTCCATGAGATATATCCTAAACCCTATACAATGAAAGCAGAGATACATCATGTTTCCAAGCATTTATGAAACGGTATCTGTCCATCTACGTTTTTAATCTTCCAAATGAACTTCCCTGTCAAGTCATGGCAGGTAGGAGAAGGGGTGAGGGTCTAATCCCACAACAAGACATAGCAGCTGTGATGGGTGGGGAGAGGTGGGCATGTGATGATCCTGGAACAGAAGTCAATGCTGGAAGCTTGGCAGCGGCCTGCTATCTGTCTACTAGGCCCATCCACCTTCGTGTCACATTGCCCAGTGGGCTACCCATGTGCAGTCTAAACAGGGAGATATGATATAACCTAGTTAGCACAGGAATAAACTTAAATATGTTTGTAAAGCTGAGAAATCCACAAAAATATGCTCCTTATATACCACCGATGTACTCTTTGTAATAAACATCTCATGTATATAATATGATAAGCTGTGTTAATCAGGGTTCAGCATTTATGCTTTTTTGCAGAATTCAGCTGCAAAGTTGATTTTTTGGAAAAGTATTGGGAATTTTTATTTTCTACCTTAGAGTCACTTTAGGAACAAAACCCCTTTTTGAAGATTTGTTTCAATAGCAAAATTAATTTTCTTTTTATAATCAAATCAATTTTTAAAGCAAGATGGAAAAAGGCTTACAGCCTCTATACTAAAGCCTGTGCTCATGCCATAAATAATTTATAGCAAGTTGGTTGCTTCTCAGTGGCAGGCTCAAATTCCCATTTTAATCAAAATCGATTTTGCAATCTCTTTCTCAATTTACATGTGGTCAGTGAGCTTCTTACCAAATGAGCACTCAGACTCCATAGAAATGTGCACTCTTCCCAAATTCCTAACACGTCAGGACATTGTTAACCACTGGTGATCATTTTCTTCTACCCTCTGATGCTCTCAACTTCATCAAAGGTTAACATCATGGCAGGAGCCCCAGAGGGAAGTCAAAAGCTAAAAGCCACAAAACACCAATGGAACTATACTCACTGATATTTCCAAATGTGTAAACAGACCTCACAAAGAAAAAAGCTCAAAGATTCACTGGATTATATATATGTACAAACTCATACCAGAAACTTTGAAAGGACCAGCTGGTGTATTACTGTGCTTCAAATCTCCAACCAGTATGTCTGAGGCTGCACCGCCTTACTCTGGGGCAGCCAGCACAGGCAAGCCTTCCTGCACTATTCTTTCCCAAAACATCCTAAATTCCCTTAAACAGTAGGTAGGCTGAGTGTCAGCCTGTTCAGAATATGGATCCCCAAAACTTTTGAGAACCACCATGCTCTATGTCTGAGAGCTGGCTCAGCAGCTGAGACTGCAACAGAGAGAACGAGAATCCTCAGGCTGCCAACCCTGCTGGTCTGCTCCCAACTTCTGCTCCATAGGTGGAACCTTTGTAGTCTGCAAATGGTCTTGGACTTCTTCATTAGCAGAGAAATGAAACAATTACCAAACTGAGGGCAGAGATTCAAAATGCTTCCCAAACTCATGAAATTCTTCTAGCACTGAGAACTTTGTTCATTTTGGCTTGAGTTGGTTTATATTCAGGTGGATTAGAATTGAAAGAAATATTTTCTATGATAGCAATTATGGGAGAGGGTCCTTGAACCTTCAATAGTTTTGGTGTTCCTTTCTTAGAGATATGGAATTCTAACAAAAGTAGGATTAAAGAAAAAAAAAAAAGAATGTGAGTAATCAGAATCACTTTTTTTTTTGAGATGGAGTCTCACTCTGTTGCCCAAGCTGGAGTGCAGTGGCGTGATCTCAGCTCACTGCAACCTCCATCTCCCGGGTTCAAGCAATTATCTAGCTTCAGCCTCCCAAGTAGCTGGGATTATAGGCGCCCACCACCACGCCTGGCTCATTTTTTTGTTATTTAGTAGAGATTGAGTTTCACCCTGTTGGCCAGGCTGGTTTCAAACTCCTGACTTCAAGTAATTCACCCGCCTCAGCCTCCCAAAGTGCTAGGATTACAGGAGTGAGCCACCGTGCCCGGCTCAGAATCACTTTTTAAAATGCCATTTATTTTATCTGGTTCCGCCACAAGGCTAATGAACATAAGATTACATTACAAAAATTAAATGTCTCACGTTAGCATGACAGAAAAATCAATCTACTGACTCCTCCTAAAAATTGGACTTTTAAATGTTAAAGCAGTAAGTAAAATCTGAATCTACTTTTTAGTCTTTAGACATCATCCTAAATTTATTATTATAAAAAATAGAGAATATGGAAAGCCAAACAGACACGGAAAGCCAAACAGACACAGAAATCCATCTGAACAATTCACTGATGTATCACTAACTTTCTTTCCTTGCACAGATTAAAATAAAATAATACGCAAATATTGCCATGTGTTTAAGTCATGTGCATAAAGGAAAGCTCAGGGAATATCAACTTTGAGCTGGGCTGCATTTGGTTACATAGTTTGTGAGTATCTGAAATGTTTGCATCTATGTTTAGAAGAAAAATCCCAAATAACAGAAACATCTAATGTGACAATACAGATATGCTGAGCCTAGGGCAATATGGCCAGTGGGGCAAACACTGGCCAGCCACTCTGGTTGGGTGTCGATCTTCATGTGGGTATCAAAGATTTTCCCTTCTGAGTCTTCAGGCTGGGGCAAACAAGTCTAGGCCCTCCTCCATTGGGCTGGTACATAAGGAGACAGGTCTAGGGCTTACTCCAAAGAGTCAGTCTGGTATAATGACAACACATTCCTAGGAATTTTTTTAAAAAAAGAAAAGGAAAATTCCAAGAATATGGCAAGGCCAGTGAAGTTTAACTTCCACAAGCCTTTTTACTTCTAATAAAATTATTTTCTACTTCATAAATGTTAGCTGTTGCTTTTGTTATTACTCATGAGTATCAGATAAAGGAAAGGGAAAATAGGCAGGAGGATGAGAGACTGTGAAAGGTGCAAATCCCACCTGAATGATTCAGCCTCAACATGAAAATTAATTACATTTCAAAAATGATGATGTTTATCAAACTAATGTCATGTCCCTACAGAAGGTCCATTTAAGCATGAAGTTTATTTTTTCCTATTGCTTTCATGCTTTCTTGTTTTGATATAAATTCAAATTTCAGAAAAGTTGCAAGAATAGCACAAAGAAAACTTTTGAATTAAATTCCAAGAGCTTAAAACCATTTTTTAATTAACTGCAAAAGTTAAAAATAAAACAAATTCTACTCTTACCTGACAAATGGTTACACAACAGCCATGATGATCAATTACTTAGGAAAGGTGGAACCACCAGGCCTGTCAACATTTTTTTTTTTTTAAATTGGAACACGCAAGATAGAGGATGACATTTGTGACCCGCTCCCAGGAGTGCACAGATAAGGCAGGCTGGGGGTTATATGTAATTACAGAGGCACCAGCTGTCCCTCTGCACTTTTCTTTCCCAAATGAAAAAGCAGGATGGAATGCAAATGAAAAGGAGTAATTAAATTAATGAATAATCTTAAATGTGTGTCAATCTTTATTTTGGAAAGAAATCGCTGAAAACTTAAGTACTATATTAGTGATCACAATTTATTCAAAACATACCGCACTGTAAATTATCACTCTAACAGAGATGATAATTTCGGATTCCAAATTATTCCTCCTTATTAGATGAATCCAAGAGAACTTTGTAAGAATACCCCAGAGAAATAATTTTGAGTATAGTCAAGTACCCTGAAACAAATGAAAGCAATAAAACATCTCTAAAGACTGAAGACTACCTTCCATTTCCCTTGTACCTTATAAAAACATCTTCCTTGGGGATAGGATGGAGTAAATTTTTACAGCAAGTAGTAAAGGGGCTCATATGGGATGCACTGAGAGGATTCTGTAGAGAGTTTAATGCCTGGCTTCTTTGCTCTTTGTATCATAAAGCCACTTTGCATCCAAAAGCCTGCTCGAAACACCTCTGGTTGGTAAATCATGAAACATGTCTTCTGACTAGTCCCCTCTGCACCTTCCACATGTGTCTAACATTCCTGCCAGAGTTGCTCTTTGTAGTTTTAACTCCTTACTTCTATGGCTATTCAAGGATGTATTTAAATAATATGTTAGGACCCACATGGGCAAGTTGGCTTTTCTGGCAGAAATGTGGTCTCTTTAAGGGACAGTATTTTGTTTTCATGGCTTTTATAGAGCCAGCGCCTAGGTCCTACTTTATGGAATGCTTATCTGTTAAGTGAACAAATAAACCAGCAAAATACTGATGGTGTGCGATTATCATGGCTAGAGATAATATATCTTTTGATTATCAACATACAACACATATCTTAATGGGTACCTTGCTTTGGTTGCACCTGTGAATAGCCAGTACATTCCCATCTGGGTAACAGAGCAAGATTCTCTCTCTCTCTCTCTCTCTTTTTGAGATGGGGTCTCTGTCACCCAGGCTGGAGTGCAGTAGTACAATCTCAGCTCACTGCAACCTCTGCCTCCTAGGCTCACGCAATCCTCCCACCTCAGCCTCCCAAGTAGCTGGGACCACAGGCACACACCACAACACCCAGCTAATTTTTTGTATCTTTTGTAGAGATGAGATTTTACCATGTTGCCCAGGCTGGCCTCCAACTCCTGAGCTCAAGTGATCCACCCACCTTAGCCTCCCAAAAAGCTGAGAGGCATAAGGCATAAGGCACCACGCCCAGCCTGACGCCCTGTCTCTGAGAGAGAGACGAGGGAGGGGGAGGGGGAGGGAGAGAATAGATTTCTGTTGTTTTAAACAATCTGGTTGGTGGTAATTTGTTATATCATCCATAGGAAACGAATACAGAGGCCTACTAAAAACAGAGCAGATCAAAAATAATTTGATAGAGACAACATCTGAGTGGCAATCTTGAGGACATGTTTCTGACATAGCATATGTCAGAAACACTACTAATTTTATTTGTTAATGAATTATATCCTAGCCCATCCTAAAAAGGATCATGGCAGTTGAAAACCCAAACCCAATGATTTTCATACACCTGCCTGAAAACTGACTTTTCATGCTTTGCTGAACCAAAGTTGAGAAAGAGCTAAATTACAGTTGAGAAAAAGCATGATTTCCAGAGTGGGAACCATGCTGTTTCTCAACTATAATTTTATCACCTCAATAGACATCTAGATTGATGACTAGGCTTTTACCAAGTAGAATATTGAGGAAGAACCCTCAAGTCTAAGGGAAGAGAGTGAACAAATGCAGAGGTGTGAAAGTGCACTGTGATGTGCACATGAAGGAAGGAGGGTATGATGGGGGAATATGAGACGTGAGATGCAGGCTAGAACAAAGAGATCAGCTGACAGGCCAGTGAGGGTCAGGGACTTCATGGAGCAGCGAGAGGCCCTTCTGCTGCTCAGCTCCAAGAATGCCAGCAGCAAGACATTTATCATGAGACCCCCAAGTCCTTACCCCACATCCACATTCCTTCTCAGAAAGTTACTAGAATTGTGTTCAACCAAACAAAGGAATAAATCAAGACAGTGGAAGGCATAAGAAAAAGAGAATCTAACACAGAAGAGAGATGGAGGTTAACAGAAAATGACGTCTGTGCACTGAGCTTTGAATGCAGTTGATCCAGAAAGCAGCAGAGTGTCATCTCCAGGAAGACACGAAGAAATGTGCTGGTTCATTACCTGATGGGTTTGATTGTGGGAAAATATTGTTTGGAAGAACTTTATAATTTATTTGAATAATTCTGAAGGAAAATAGTGATAGAAAAAAAGAAAACTATTACTATCCCCTACTCCACCAAAAAAAGAGACAACTCCAAATTCCAGGAAAAACAAACCATTATAACAATGAGAAAATGTATTCATGGTATATGGTTTAGCTAAGCAGTAAAAATTCTTACATAATTATAATAATATAAACATTAAATACAGATTTAACTTAACATTGTTAATACAACTATGGAAGGGAAAGGAGGGAAGCTTCTGTGTGAGATGATGGAAAGCGAGAGGTTTAAGTGCTAAATTTCCATGTAGAGAAAGTCAATAGATAACATCGAAATTGGCAAATCAAATTCCCGTATAAACAGGTAAAAAGAGGTGTCTTCTGGAGTACAGGATTTAGGAATAGGAAGAACTGAAGGCAGGAGTTCAATACTTTTCCTTAAAATCTTTGTGGTGCTGTTATTTCATATTTTAAATGATATACACATAAAAATGACAAAAATACTAAAATAAAGAAACCACATTTAAAAAAGAAAGATAAAGTGGACCAGACGGTAAAGATTTCTATCTTTCTATTTTTAATAATGTGCTAGGAACATTTTCTCTAAAAAACAGGATAAATACACACAGGACCACCGGCTCCAAAGGGGAGGATGGGTGCAGAGGGGAGAAGCTAAAGACAATGATACTAGCTGAGGGGCTGCTACGCAGTCTTAGCAACAGGAGATGACAACGTGAACCAAGACAACGGCAGCAGAAATGACGAGAAGAAGTGTCTGAAGAACAAGCAAGTATGACTGAGCAGGAGATGAGAATTCTGGATGTACTCAGCTTCAGATGTGAGCAAGCATGAATCATTATCTCACTTTCAAGACCTGTAGACTGAGGCTTTGAAAAGACAAGATCAAATGGCAGAGCCCAGTCCTTCTTGACACTGTGCTGACTTCTGTACATACATCACTCAGCTAATACGTTTGTAGCTCCATTACCAACCTGTATCCCCACAGGTCAAATAAAAACTTAAAAGCAACTCACAAAATTATTGATTATTTTAAACATCAAAGACATTTTTACACATATGGCAAACTCAATTTCCTATTAAACCTCTTCTTTCTGACTATTTTCTTATCACCACTGAGCAGGCTCCTGGGAGCCCTGTGTGTTTCTGACTTCATCCCAGGCCTGGCCGCAGCTGACGGAACAATCATTTCATGTTTCTCGGCAACGTGGAACTAAGGCAGGGCGGGTGGTCAGGAGTGTCTCCCTGCATGGCTATGCCTGTCACCTGTAAACCTGGGCAGTGCAGAACCAAAACAGAGCCTGAGAGGAGTCCAGTTGATTCCCAAAGAGCAGCAGCCAAGAAAAACGCCGCCAAGGGTCCTCCTTCCCTGGAGTTCTAAAAGCCATCCGTGTAACTGTGTAATCAATTCCAAACGGACACAGCCAGTCCACTTTACCAACCCCAGGAGGCCGGCAGCTCTCTTCCCTCACAAAGCCCCAGGCCTGACGCAGGCCTGCTGCTGTCACCAGGCCTTTCACTTTCTCTACACCTCCCAACTCAATCTTAGGGCCATGAGCCTGCTAGTCCCCCAGCCAGCCCAGAAGGCTCTTACATTAGACCAGCCAATCCCCACCTTTGCAGGTCCATGTCAGACAGGAACAAGAACAAAAAATAACCAAACATCACTGCCTCCTCCTACCAATTCATTTTTTACCCTCTCATATCCTTTAAAAAAATGGATTTAATAGACTCAATTAAGAATTTGGTTGTAGCTAAGTGATAATGTGACTTTTTGTTTATATAGTGAGGCAATAGTTAAAAAAAGATTTCTTAGTCTGCTCATGATTTTAAAGCTTAATATGAGCTTCTCACATAATACCTTCTCCAGCAGACAGTTCTGATGTATCATCTCCTGCAATAAATTATTCAATCATTCATTAAATCAGCACTGGGTGCTTGGTGCCAGGCACCATGCCAGGCCCCATGGAGGATGGTGCGAATACCCAGTCTGGTCCCTGTCTTCTATGGTGCTTACAGTCTCATTTTAGAAAGTCATTAGCGTTTAATGCAACATTTACAAAGGTGAAGGATCTAGTGCTTTATTTATCCTATAATTAATCTTTTTCCATATAATGTCTGCAGACATGAAGAAATAAACACAAAGGCATTTGACTATGTCTATATACAGTGGTCAACTGAAAGAGGGAGAAAAATTTAGGCAATTTAATAATTATAACAAAAACCAGTTAAATGTGATTTTACTCCTCTTCCTGCTGCAAACTGGCTTATGTGGCCTGTTATCATTAGAAACAAATTTCATATAAACTTCCACCAGGCGGAGAAAGCTATGAGCCTATCTCTCAGTGGCTATCGCAGTATCTTGTGGTACAGTGTCCCTTTCAGGTAGAAACCAGCATTAAGATCCATCTGGCCAGAGAAACAGTCCCCACCTGCTCCATAAACTTACCCACTGGCCCATCCCATGCCAAGAGGTCTGCTACACAGGAACAATATGATCTCTGTTTGCACTTAAGGTTCAGATATGCACATAGGCAGGTCAAGCAAAATCGGGGAAGAATAGTAGGACCGGAGACTTAGAGGCTAACTGGCAAGGAGACTTAAAGGCTAAGTGACAGGATGATCAGGGCTTGGAGAGAGCTTAGCGCAGTAGGGAAGAGGGTTTGCACCCAGTGAGGTGGATGTGACATGCTGTCTGTCCTACCAAATTCTTATTCACAGAAGGGCGAAGTAACCTGTGGTGGGATCCTCTTCCCCACCAACAGGCCATGCCATTAGGTAGAAGAGGTGGTCATTTTACGGTTATTGCAGCTGGGCTGTTGTGGCATAAATGGATGAAAAGATTCAATGGCTGGGAAGAACAAGGAGGGTTCTCTGTGAGAAAGAGGACCAGTAGCAGCCAGCTGGGCTGATATGCGAGCACATTAGATGACCTCCCTCTCTAGGACCAAGTGAGGGAAGGGCATTTTAATGAGGGTAAGGCACATGGGTAAGAATACAGCAGGTCAATAAAATCCAGGTTTTAGCTGCATGCACTGTCACTGGTACCCAGAGTGGAGACCAGGGTCATGTGTCTTCCTCCCTCCTATATGCTTCTCTTTGCTCCCTGCTGGGCTGTTTGGCAGGGAAGGGAAAGGGTCAGCTAGCATGCCACCTCCACTCTATGGGTTTGTATACTTTTTCCACATATATTGTATTTTAAGAAAACAGTGCATAGCTTTAAAGAGGGAAAAGAAAAGGTTTGAAAACACTGATTTCTTTCATTGAGAGTGTTAGGAGGGCTTTAATAAGTCTTTACAAAAAGAGTTAAGATCCTCAAAAAAGCCAACATTAAGAGAAAACTAATAATGTCATTACGTTCATTAATTGCAACACAACCTGCATTTTCTATTAAGAGTAGAAGATCAAAACAGACATTTTCCAGTTTTATCTTACTAAAGATTATCTCTAATGCTTGCAAGTTACAGCACATTTCACCAAGCCCCTATTCAGCGACCTGCTCTGTTCTGTTAAGCCCAACTCTACCCCACCTCCAGGTGCCACTCAATCTTAGTGATCCTCATAACTTGCCACAGCTGCTTCTTCCTCTCCCAGGGCTGGGTTCATAGAAGCTCTATATAGTTCCACTTACTGTGCAAGAGTTTGACCAGCCCATAGAATGAAGCTTTCTCTTCTTGATGGCAGGAAAAGTGGGTCCTGGGTCCACTTCAGTACTGTATTCACTAAAAACATCTTAACTTCAGTCTCCCCTCTGGAAAATCTGAAGGGGCTAGTCCTGATTATGGCTAAGACCACTTCCAGATTTTTTTGTTGCAAGGAAGTGGTCAGAGGTCAGTCTTAAAGACAGTGCCCTGGCCAGGCATGGTGGCTCACGCCTGTAATCCAAGCATTTTGGAAGCCAAGGCAGGCAGATCACCTGAGGTTGGGAGTTCAAGACCAGCCTGACCAGCATGGTGAAACTCTGTCTTAAAAAAAAAAAAAAAAAAAACAGTGCCCTAACACATTCAGTGTATTTGTATTTCAACATGTTACACAAAACTGCTTTATAGAATCTTGATATGGTATCATAATAGATTTCCTGGCTAAGTGAGGCAGTGTTACAAGAATAAGACAAAAAGAAAGATATCAGATTTTCAAAAATATCACTGATACACAGATTTTTTTTTTACTTATTAGACATTTTTAGAGATATAAATATCATTTATAAGCACAGTCATTATAATGTGTTTTTAAAAGCAAATCAAAGGGATTAAGCTGTTAAATCCTGGATCCAGCAGGTATTCTATTCTCATAGCATATAAGGTAATAATTATTCTATCTGTATTGTGACAAATGGATTTTTCTATATAATAGTGTTTTCCGGGTAATGGAAATTTACTCCTTTAAGCATTTCATGTCCATAAAGAGCATCGGGCACAATGCCAAGCACAAAGCAGCTGTTTAGTGGCCTCTCTTCAAATCAAGAGATTTGAAAGAAGGTGAAAGGGAGGGAGGAAGAGAGGCCAGTCGCTGGGGAATGCCATAATAAAGTGATGTCTCCATGTGATCTTGACTCACGTAGGGCCTTCTGTAATCAAATTAAATGATACATACTTCAGATCTCTACTAATTATGGATTGATTTTTTTAAAAAATCATTTACCCACCTGTCCCCTTAGCTAACTGGCACTTCTTATGGCTCACAGTGTGCCCATCTCTGCACTCCCTCGGGTCCAAAATTTAAAAATTTTCAGATTATCTGTTGTGCCTTAGAATGTCAAATAGCCAAGCACTTTAGAATTGTATGTAAAAGAGAAGTAGCCTCTGAATGAAGACAGATGTGGTGAGGAAGGAGCTGGGGCCTCCGTGGCCATATTTGGAGATATAGCACCACTTCCGGCCTTCTTGGTTTCTTGGTGACTTGGTTCCTAGAGTTTTAGTCCTCATGAACAATAATACTGCCACTCAGAATAAGACAGCAGCTTTTGACTCAGCATTTTAATTGAATGTAATTCACTTTCAGTAGCCTTGAGCCGGAAAAGAAAATGCTAATTAATTAGCTCAAGGATATTAGCTAAGAAACCTCACTAGTCTGGGCATCAGGTTCCTTGACTGTATGTAAATAATCTCCTACAGAAAAATCCACACTAAGCTAGGAGGCACAGGAACCCATGTAGGGAGAAGAGAGGTGATGGGAGCTCCTAAAAGAAAAGCAATTTGAAGCCTCAGGAAGACAGCAATCATGAAGAGTGACCAGCCTAGAATGAATGGAACAAGAAAGAAGAGTCTAGGAAGGATGACTCACAGAACAAAAACACGGAAACACAATGGGAAAAGACAGAAGAGAAAGGCGATCTGCCATGAGAAAAGTGGACTTGCAGGAACTTGAAAGAGGTGCTGGAGAGTAAGACAGATCAGCAAGGCGGCTGAAGAGAGCAAGCAAAAGAAAAGAGGGGTGGCAGGTAAGCCGTGGTGGCTTATGGCTGTAATCCCAACACATTGGGAGGCTGAGGTGGGTGGATCACAAGGTCAAGAGTTCAAGACCAGCCTGGGCAACACAGTGAAACCCTGTCTCTACTAAAAATACAAAAATTAGCTGGGTGTGGTGGCACGAACCTGTAGTCCCAGCTATTCAGGAGGCTAAGGCAGGAGAATCGCCTGAACCCAGGAAGTGGAGGTTGCAGTGAACCGAGACCACACCACTGCACTCTAGCCTGGGTGACAGAATGAGGCTCTATCTCAAAAAAAAAAAAAAAAAAAAAAGAAAAAAAAAAAAAAAAAAAACAAAACAGACAAAAGAATAAAAAACAAAAAAAAAAAAAAAGAGGGGTGGGAATCAAGGAGAAAGGAAAGGTTATCAGAGTGCCTGGCTCAGGAGTAAATACTGTCATAATAACATATCATCATAATAATGAAAAAAAAAGGAATTTCTATTAAAATGTGTCAAAATTCAATACACCAAGTTGTAACTAATCCTTCAGAAACTGCCATGTAAGCATGCTATTTATAAGTATGGAGGTAAAAACCAGAAGAAACAGCCAAAGAAATCTATAGAGTGATAGCTTCTGGGGAGTGGGAAAAGAGGACAGAGGGGAGTAGAAGAGGGAACTATTATTTTTCTTTCAAAGTCATAATATGATTCCAAGAATTAAAGGGATAAAGAATTTTAAGAGGAAAGAAAAGAAAACTATGTTCATACAGATGGTGTTGGGACAACTGAATAACCACATGCAAAAGAATGAAGTTGGGCTCATTCCTCAAACCATACACAAAATTAACTCAAAATGAATCACAGATCTAAATGTAAGAACTAAAACTACAAAACTCTTAAAAGAAAACGTAAGAGTAAACTTTCATAATCTTGGTAAGGCAATGACTTCCCAGATATGATACCAAAAACAAGTGACAAAAAGAAAAAAATAGATAAATTGGGCTTACCAAATTAAAAACATTTGTGCTTCAAAGTACACCAGCATGCAAGTAAAGAGACAATACAGAGAATAGAAGAAAATATTTTTAAATCATGTATCTGAACAAAATATATAATAAACACTTACAATAAAAAGATAAATAACCCAATTAAAAAATAGGCACAATGTTTCAATAGACATTTTTCTAGAAAATAAACAAATGGTCAATAAGTCCATGAAAAGATGCTCAACATCATTAACCATCAAAAAAAGCAAATTAAAACCACAACTGAGACACAACTTCACACCACTAGGATAGCTGTAAACAAGACAGACAGTAGCAAGTGTCGGCCAGCATGTGGAACCATCATACATGGCTGGTAGGGATGTAAAATGCTACAGTCACTTTGAAAACAGTTTGGTAGTTCCCCAAAAAGTTGTCACCATATGACTTAGCAATTCCACTCCCAGGTATATACCCAAGATAAAAGAAAACATGTAAGAATATAAAAAAACTTTTACACAAACATTCACAGCAACATTAGTCATAAAGAAACAATCTAAATGTCCCTCAACTGATAGATGAGCCAAAGGTGATATATCCATACAATGAAATATTATTCATAGAAAGAAATGAAGTACTGAACAGAATATACTATGACACGGTTGAGCCTTGAAAACATTTTGCTAAGTGAAAGAAGCTAGTCACAAAACACTACATGTTGTATAACTCCATTTATATGATAGGTCCATAAAGGGCAAATTTTTATAAAGACAAAAAAGTAAATCAATGGTTGCCGAGGGGTAGGAATGAGAATAGAGAAGAGGAGAGAAGAGGAGAATGACTGCTGATGAGTGTGGGGTTTGTTTTTTTTGGGGGGGAGGCAGTGACAAAATGGTATAAGATTAGATTGTGGTGATGACTGCACAACTCTGTGAAGACACTAAAAACAACTAAATTATATACTTTACATGGAGGAATCTTAATATATGCATTATATCTCAATAAAGCTATTTTAAAAGTCAATAAGGCAATGATCATTACATAGATGTGAATATTTGTCAAAACGTATCCAACTTTTGCAAAGACTATGACAGTGAAAAGAAAAACTTATCCAAATATACACTTACATGGGTACATTTTATATGTAAATCACACCTCAATAAAGCGCATTTTTTATAAAGTATCTTCAATGAGATAATTTTACCACAGTTAATTGATAAAAATGCTACTTTCAGAATACCAGGCAGGAAAGAATATCAAACTCATGACTACCTTCCTATGGCCAGCATTACTCACCTGTGTTAGGCAAACATTTTCTGTCTTCCTTAGAAAAGTCTCTAGGCCAGGCATGGTGGCTCACACCTGCAATCCCAGCATTTTGGGAAGCCAGGTGGGTGTAACACTTGAACTCAGGAGTTCAAGACCAGCCTGGGTTACATGGCAAAACCCTGTCTCTACAAAAAATACAAAAATATTAGCCAGGCGTGGTGGCTCGCACCTGTGGTCCCAGCAACACAGGAGCCTGAGGTGGGAGGATCACTTGGGCTGCGAGGTGAAGATTTCAGTGAGCTGAGATCGCACCTCTGCACTCCTGCCTGGGTGATAGAGTGAAACCCTGTCTCAATGACAACAACAACAAAAAGACTAGTCTCTAGTGCTGGGTGGAGAATGGTCATCCACAGTGGCAAGACTCTCAGTTTCCAGCAGGAAAGTAACAATGTCCATTTAATCAATGTGTTCCTGAAGTTAACAAGTATATCTTCCTAGAAGAACATTAATTTTTCTAAACAGAACTCCTTTTTTTCCCCTTCAACTTTTATTTTAAGTCCTGGGGCACATGTGCAGGATATGCAGGTTTGTTACATAGGTTAAGTGTGTGCCATGGTGGTTTGCTGCACAGGTCAACGCATCACCTAGGTTTTTAAGCACAGCCTCCATTAGCTATTCTTCCTGATGCTTTTCCTCCCCCTGCCCCTCCCAACCCCCAATATGTCCTAATGTGTGTTGTAAGCAGAATTCTTAATTTGTAAACTACTATTTATTTTCAGTTTGCCTTTTGGGAGAAATACAATTTCACCTTAAAAACATAAAGCTTTACTTCTGGAAGGACCTTGTATATGGCAAATCCCTTATTTGACAAAGGCTGAAACTGATGAAAGCCTAGAGAAGTTAGAAGGCTTTCTGGGGGATGCAGGGATGATAAATTGACAAAGCTGCTGAGCACCAGTCCAGGTCCCTTCTCCGCACCTCCAGGGACAGTGGCCCTATCACCAGCACAGATGGAGGGCTTCCTAAATACCCAAGACGCCCTCCTCACTTATTCCTCATATCAACCCTACGCAGCAGGGCTATTAGCCAGCGCTCCAATTTGCTGATGAGAAATGTAGGTACTGAGATGTTAGCAAGCAGCCTACAGGCAAAGAGCTAGGAGCGCAACTTGGGCCTCTCATCTGTCTCCTCATCTGTCTGAACTTCTAACGCATAACATATGTCCATCTCCCTAAAATCAATGCTTCAAATTTTCATTTCTTTTAGTAAATGTTGCCATATTTCATTTCGAGTATGTGGGAAGATATTTATACATCACCTCTGTTAGAACACTCTATCCCCACCTTGAATCAACTTCTGGCCTATGTACATACTTTGTCTTGAATCTGGTCCCTCCTCTCATCTGTCCCTAAATTTTCACCTTGTCAAGCCAGACTGAGGGGCATGGCAGTACCCCTGGTTTCTGACGGTGTTATAAAACACAAGCATGACCTTGACATTGACCCTGTGAGGGTTCGATGACAGTCTTTCTGGTATGGTACATATGGAAACAAGAACCAGTAAGAGATGGGGTTCAGAGAAAAGATCAGTTTAAAACAATTTTATAAATTCTTAGGAATGCTTTTTATATGCTAAGGCTTGACAATGCAAAATGATCAGAATGTTCACACATAGTTCCTCCCGTGCTCATTCAAATACATTAGTCTAGCAGGTTTTAAGTGGCAGGTTGACCTAAAAGATAATCTTGACCTCAAAATAAATCTATTAAATACTGTATAAATTGAAGGAAAAGAAAAGGAGACCTCTCTGAGAAGCAACACCATATTTGGACTGAGGAATCCACTGGGATGTAAAACATAGACAAAATCATGGTCAACTTTAGAACAAAGCTGTAACAGCACAGACATTTTTCATTCTGTTAAACAGAAAGATGAATAAAAGCCAATGGAGACAACCTAAGCCACTTTGAAATTTCTTTGCTGCTGCCAGAAAATTCCTTCTGAAAAAATCATAGCAGCAAACTTACTATTACTTGATATTTCTATCATAGCTGTCTTTGATGGGGTGAGCTTCTGAGGTTTTCCTTGTTAGACCCATCTTAATGAAGAAGGGCTATAAAGCAATGAATCTGATTTGTTATAAAACATCTCAGAGACACTTAAAAACAAGCACACATCTCAGAAGGCAGAATGCTCATTTCTAAGTACTGTCTTATCATCTATCTATAATTGATTAATAAGGTGATTTTCTCTGAGCTGAAAAACTAAACTTACTTTCTCTGAACTAAAAAAACTAAACCTTCCCTCAAAGAATAAAATCTTGAAAGCACTGACATTTTGTTTATGTGTGTACCTACCTGTGCCTAAGAAGGCAGACACTATGCCAGACACTAAGGTGCAGATAAAAAGGCTCAGCCAGGTGCAGTGGCTCATGACTGTAATCCCAGCATTTTGAGAGGCTGAGGCAGGTGGATCACAAGGTCAGGAGATAGAGACCATACTGGCCAATATGATGAAACCTTGTCTCTACTAAAAACACAAAAATTAGTTGGGTGTGGTGTTGCATGCCTGTAGTCCCAGCTACTCAGGAGGCTGAGGCAGG
>NW_016107346.1:2496646-2502768 GCF_001604975.1 Cebus imitator
AAAAAAAAAAAAAAAGCCTCAAGAGGCCAGGCATGGGTAGTTCCAGCACTTTGGGAGGCCAAGGTAGGCAAATCCTTCAAGCTCAGAAATTAGAGACCAGTCTGAACAACATGGTGAAACCCCATCTCTACAAAATCATAAAAATTAGCCAGGTGTTGTGGCACATGCCTATATTCCCACCTACTCGAGAGGCTGAGGTGGGAGGATCACTTGAGCCCCGGAGGCAGAGGCTACACTGAGCTATGATCACACCACTGCACTCTACCACCAGTAACAGAACAAGACCAAGTCTCCAAAAAAAAAAAAAATAAAAGCCTCAAGAAACAAGTGAGAAAGCTGTTCTCAGGTGATTTATATGACAGCAAAATCAGGTGTAAGGACTTTATGTCTCTTAAAATATCAGCTTTCAGAAAGAAATAATCAATAATCTGATGCCAATATGAATACATCTAAAAGTAAAGTTTTTAAATTTAAAAAACTTGTCATTCGGATAGAGTATTCAGGGTAGTGAACTAAATGAGCTATGCTTATGTCACGAATTTCATCCAGAAGACATCATTTTCTTCCAAATACTTGAGAAATAACAGTTTCTTAAGTCCTTAATGTATGCACATTATAATTTTAAGTGTTTTGACTGGATCTCATTTGGAGTAAGGAGCCAACACTTTAAAATAAGCCAAAGTGACACTGGTAATTACATTACTGGACTTTATCCTTGTTTTAATCATTTCTTTCTGAGCTTTGGAAAGCAACTGTATCACTTCAAAGGCACACCTGTTTCACCAGAAAATAATTTCTTAAAAAATGCTTCAATTAGGCTGGGCACGGTGGCTCACACCTGTAATCCCAGCACTTTGGGAGGCCGAGGTGGGCAGATCATCTGAGGTCAGGAGTTCGAGACCAGCCTGGCCAACATGATGAAACCCCATCTCTATTCAAAATACAAAAATTAGCTGGGTATGGTGGCACGTCCCTGTAATCCCAGCTACTCCAGAGGGGTGGGGCAGGAGTATTGCTTGAACCCAGGATGAGGGGTTGCAGTGAACCGAGATCCAGCCATTGCATTCCAGCCTGGGCGACAAGAGCAAGACTGTCTCAAAAAAAAAAAAAAAAAAATGCTTCAACTTAGAAATAAATGTGAATTTAATACAAGACATAGCAACCTCCAATTTTGCCCCTCAATAGTGTCCTATTTTCTAAAATGCTTCAAAAATGGCCAAATCCAAACTGTCCACATTCCCAAAGTAGAGATCTTGAAGCCAGAGAGTTCTGTGTTCCAAAGTTGGTTTTGCTGTCAATCCTACTCAAAATTGCTTAACCTGACACATAGCAGATCCAACAGGGTAGTGACACTTCTCCACCTAAAAAGTACAAAACTATAAAGGAAATGTACAAAGCGCTACATTAATACTCACACTATTTCTGTTGTCTCTTTTTACATGAAAACTACTTTTGCAATGTGCTACTTGTTCCTAGGCTTACGAAGCTCCAAACCTTCAAAGCTGCTTCAAAGAATTTCGCTCAATTTGACACAAGTTAACTTGACACAGAAGACATACATTTTTAAACCACATTAAGGCTCCCACGTGGCCCATTAAAAGTGTTTGTAATTATTAGCACAGTTATTAAATACTTAATGCATTGTATAGAGGGTGATCTTTCAGTGCTACAAGAACTTTAACTTCAGCGTACTCTGACCAGAATACTCAAACAGAAAAGTTAACTGTTTGCAGATTTATGCACTTGGTGCCCTAATGTCAGTTAAAATGTGGAATACAAGAGAAAAGAATTTAGCCAAGAGCTAAACAGAACAGAGAAAGAAGTTGGGGCAAGAGTCAGGAAACAGGAAACATCCTCTTATTTGTCCTGATGCCAAAATGAACTTAAGACGGTTGTCCTGGGGCAACATTCAAAATCTGGGAAAATGCAGCAGATAAAATACACCTCAAAGGGTACATTTTAAAAAGTTGGGGCCAGGAGGCATATCCACTGGTTTCCCACTCTCACCTCCCACTCCCGGGTAGAGTTTTGTAACCAAACCTAGAGGCACCCTTCTTTGCACTTTTCTCTAAGTGAGTAGTTTGCAAAAGCTCCAAATGACTGTCCTCATTGTGGTTAGGGTCACTGCTTTGGAAGATGTACAAAAAAATACCACCCAGAAATAATAAGAGCTGATGGGAATTATTTTTAAAGATTTCCTTTTGGCACAGGTTTATCTAAAGAAGGCAACTCCCTTTGAAAATTATATACAACATGGTGTTCTCCTTAAATCACTGAGCTAGAAGTATGGGACCTAAAGCATAAGAATCCAAAAAGTAGTTTGGGCCACTCTCCCTCCACTGGCCTCACTAGAAGCCACAGGTGTCCCATGGAGATGCACATCTTAATTGCCAGGCAGATGCTGTGTTGAATACTGACTACTCTGCTGCAGAGGGGCAATGGCCAGTGAGAGGCATAGCCAGGACTCCTCCAGTCTTTCCAGCCAGCGGGTCCAGCCAGACAAAACCCTGGGCATGCCAGAGGCTGCTCAAATGCAAAAGGGAGCCTCCTACTCTTCCTCAAGCCCTGTATCCCCTAAATCCAAGGATGCCCTTCCCCACCTGGCATCTTCTGGCCTCAAGTCTCTCCAGTGCCCTTAAGATTTCTCTCAATCAGCAAGCCTAAGGATTTTGTAATTACTTTACTACCACTGAAAGAGTGCAGCGAATACCCCTGACCTCCATGATGTTTGTACCTAAGACGGTTAAGATGAGAGTATGTCTGCCAGCTCTTACACCTCATCCCAGTCTTCTCCTGCCTTAATTTGACTGATTTATTAGATTTAATTATTTCACTTTTTCAACCTCAGAGCTTGGGTTCAGGGGCCAGACAGTCTAGGTCTGAATCCAAATCAAATTGCCAGTTTTGTGACCCTAGACAAATTTCCTAACCTTCTGTGCTTCAGTTTCCTCATCAGTAAAATGGAAATAAAAATCATACTTAATTCCTGGGATTAGCAGATATTTCCTAAGATAGGCCATATATAAAGCCCTTGGTACAGTGCCCAGCACACAGGCACTACTCCCAAAAAGTGAGCTAGGGATGCTCCTCTAGGAGGTCTTTGTTTTCCCTCCTTGAGTTTTCCTTCACTACTAGGACTTCTTCTTGGACTAGGACAGAATAGGAATCTATGGAAAAGTCACCTGATGCAGAAAAGTTCTGACTGTTGTAACAAAAAATGATTGACTGTGGTAAGGACATAAACCAAAGTTACTTTGGTTTATTTCACCTTAGTCTCATTAAGAAATTTAAAGTGACTGGGTGGGGTGACTCACAATGAAATCCCAGCACTTTGGGAAGCTGAGGCAGGAAGGAGGATCGCTTGAAGCCAGCAGTTCAAGACCAGCCTAGGCAGTAACAACAACAACTATATACACACACACACACACACACACACACGCACACACACACGTGTGTGTGTGTGCGTGTGTGTGTGTATGTGTGTATATATGTATGTATGTATATATATATGCTTAAATTAGCTGGGGATGGTACTACACATCTGTAGCCCTAGCTACTTCGGAGGCTGAGGCAGGAGATCATTTGAGCCAAGAGGTATGATTGTACCACCGCACTCCAGCCTGATTGACAGAGCAAGACCAACTCTTAAAAAAAAATACTTAAAGTGACATAATTCCAGATGATGATATGTTAATTTATTGACCAAGACACTTCTGAAACTAGAAAGGGGTGTTATTGATAATTATAACAAAACATCTAGGATTATCCTACTTAACACCCACTTTAAATTCTTTCTCATTATCAAGAAAAACCCCATTAAGTGAAAATTATAAGCCAAGGTGAAAATTCAGCTGTTAACTGTTTTTGCCCATAACATTTTACTAGAACACAGCCATGCTCACTTGTTTACATATTGTCTATGTCTGCTTTTGTGCAACAATGGCAGAGTTGAGTTAACGCAACAGAGACTCTATCATCCAGAAGCCTAAGGGATATATTATCTGGCTATTTACAGAAAAATTTTGCCAATACCTGTTCTAGACTCAAATAAGTCAGAGACACTGCCTTCTAATTCCATAATCCCAGCAAAATAATTTGTATGCTATTCTCTGACAAGAAAAAAATACCAAACTACTTCTCTTATGATAGGTATGGGTTTTTAATATGTGACAATTTCATATTTCATTTTGATAAATGTTAGTTTCATACTTAATGAACATTATTAAACATGGAATGGTCAAAGGAACTCAACTATTTACTACAGAAGAGGAAAAGCACTATAGTCTCCATACACAGGAAGGGCTATCACGTGAAGAGGGTGAGTCAGCACCATGTGGTGACTCAGCACTTTGCTCTCAGTCTGGCCACCTGACTATGGGTCCTTCTCCAAGCCTCATCTGCGAAGCTGGGGTCGTAAGGGGAGGCTGTGAGCATCAAAGAAGATGGAACACGTCTAGCTGCTTTATTAAATTAGTCATTTATGCTGTTGCTGTTACTGTTGAAGAGCTGGTGGACACATTCTGTTGGCAGAATTAAAACAGCTGGAGGTAGGTTTCAAAGAGGCAGATTTCGGCGTTCGGCTGAACTTAAGGAAAAGCCTGATCGCCTTACTGCCCGCTTGGGAGTCAGGTGAACAGATGGTCTCAAGGAGTTCAACATCCGTTAACAGTATCCCCAGGACAGTGTAAACCCATGGCAGGGAGGATGCAGAAGGGATTGCAGAAGAGTAAGGATCTAAGTGACTGCCAGTGCAGTGTGTTTTTATCTGAGACTATGATGAAGAAAGCTTTAGGAACACACACCATCAGCCCCATCTTATGAACGGGGAAATATGTAGGATACACTAGCAGATTATGAGAACATATTACAAACTGTTTTGTTTTGTTTTTTTTTTTTTTTTGAGACGGAGTTTCGCTCTTGTTACCCAGGCTGGAGTGCAATGGCGCGATCTCGGCTCACTGCAACCTCTGCCTCCTGGGTTCAGGCAATTCTCCTGCCTCAGCCTCCCGAGTAGCTGGGATTACAAGCACGCGCCACCATGCCCAGCTAATTTTTTGTCTTTTTAGTAGAGACGGGGTTTCACCATGTTGACCAGGATGGTCTCAATCTCTTGACCTTGTGATCCACCCGCCTCGGCCTCCCAAAGTGCTGGGATTACAGGCGTGAGCCACCGCGCCCGGCCTACTTTTTATGTTTTAAAGGCCCACCAGCAACTCAGAACAGAATAAAGACACAAGCTGGTTCCATTTTGCTGGGACAAGAACACGGCACCAAACCCAGGTGCTCTGATAAAGTCACCCAGTAGGTGGCCTTGTCTCCAACAACAGACCCAGTGGTTTTGGCCGGCAGGGTCCTTTAAAGGTACACTGTGCCCAACTCATGCTGGGCCCATTAATAATTTGCCAGGCACCTAAGGCTATGGCCAGGCCCTCTTTCACTGCAGCCTGCTCTATCTTTAGTAGAGGTGGACAGGCTCCACTAGGAGGGCTCCATGCTCCCTGCTGATCCTGGCAGGAAGCAAGACACCAGACTGCACAACGGGTCTGCGGCCCCAGCTGCCCGTTATCCAGGATGAAAGGTGTGTGTGGTCACAAGGAATATGGCTCATGTCTCTTTAGCGCCCTAAGGGCTTGGGGATCATTTGTTCAGTCTAAATACAAATCAAGGGTAAAAACCACACGGCAGTGTCACAGGCATGATAGATATAGTATCCAGTGCATGGATGCACACAGCCTCTTTACCAATCAGAAAGAGTGACTAGTAAATGCTCTGACCATCTTCTTCATTAAAATTAAAAAAATTTTAAATTATATTGTTCTTACTTTTTAATTCTGCCTGTTTGACTTAATATTATAACATTAGGCTCAAAAATAACCAGCAACTTAGTCAATGGCCTTGTTATTTAAAATTCTATGTATAGAATTTTAGGTAGCTATTCTAATATTCTATTATACTGCTACCTAATATTCTATTACACTGCTGTGTCAAAATTTATTCATCAGGCTGGTGCAGTGGCTCACACCTGTAATCTCAGCAACTTGGGAGGCTGAGGCAGCAGGATCACTTGAGGCCAGGAGTTCAAGACTGGCCTGGGCAGCAGTGCAAGACCCTGTCTCTAAAAA
>NW_016107346.1:2503543-2519326 GCF_001604975.1 Cebus imitator
GGAGTAGGGAGATTAACCTATCACAGAGCTACTTAGGCATGCTACAGAGCCTCACACAGCAGCACTGACCTCAGCATGGTTCTCTTGGGAAGGCCACAAATCAAAATGTGTCTACCAGCCAGTATCAAAATGTTAGGCTGAGAAGTCTAACAGACACCCCAAGTTAGGCCCCAGGGCCTGCAGGGAACCCTCAGTGGAGAGCCACTCACTGGGAGTCTTCTTCTTCTGGGTCATACCCAGAATTTGCTTAATTTGACTATCTCACTTCCCAGGCCCCGGCGGATGGAACTCATAAATAAGGAGTGAGAAGTACAACTGAAGGAGAGTTAGAAGCAGGCTCACTGACAACAGCAAGAAGGGAGAGCTGCCAGCCCATGGAGAGGGAGGACCAGGAAAGTTAGCCAAAGCAGGCAGAAAAGTTTCTAAAGCAAGACAGTCTGCAAAGCAGTCTGGGGCCATGTACTGTAGGAGCAAGTTGCCAACAGCCCTTGGGAGCATTAACGGATATAGCAATTGTTGTTGAAAAGAATAATCCTGATCAACCCACACCAAAGGCTAACAGACCTCACTGAATAAGACAGGGAAATCTAAATCTGTGAGATATTTTAGGATAATTTCCATCAAAAGCATTTCATATAATAAAGGAATAAGCTTGAGTTACCTGGAATAGTCGTCCCTGTTGAGCATCTCATTTGCTGACGAGCTCACAGGGGCAAAGGCAAACTGACCCAGGACAAATCATGCTACAGGAATGCCATAAAGAGAAGGATTTTTCAGGCCTGGGCTCTCTTAGGCTCTGCCCGCATTGGCATTGTGCCTAGCACTGTGTTAGACCCAAACTAGATGCTCGTCAAGTAGGCTGATGCTCCAAGGGCAGGGCTGTATGCACTGACACTGGCTCACTCTGGCCAGGTAAGCACTGGGCCACAAGGCCTGCCAAGTGGCCTCTCATACAAAGCTAGCTTTTTCTCCACCTCCCCTTCCCCCAGATGCAAACCAGAAACAGGATATGCTAACAAATTATTAGGCATGGTTGCCTCTAGCATGGGAAAAGCAACTAAGAATGGTAATTAAAAAGAAGTTTAATATTTACGTACACACACACGTGTGTGTGTGTATGTGTGTGTGTATGTATATATATATATATGTATATATGTATATATATATATATATGTATATATATATATATATACACACACACATACACATGTATATATGTATATATATATATATATGTATATATATATATACATACACACACACAATATAAAGGAAAATGTATCCCTCTGCTCCTTGTATGCTTTTTAAGTATTCACAAAGAAATAATAAAAAAAGGCTGGAAGCAAACATGCCAAAATGTTAACTGCTGTAAATTCTGGGTGGTTGGCATAAAGTGCTGTTATGTTATTCTTGAGACTTCTTTTTCCTTTGCATTTCCCAAATATCTCAAAAAATAAAAGATAATGGGCTTCTGTCCCAGGAGATATGTCACTCAATCATTCGTCCATGTGTTCATCCCCTCAAAAACTGATTGTTTTCCTGGGCCTGGTGTTTGCTGGGCTGCTAGGATGCAGTAGTGAACCAGCAGATCAAATCCCAGCCCTCAAGAGATTTTTGGTCCTGAGGGTAAGTTTATACTAGGTTCATTCTTCCTCTCCTCTCTCAACTCTTAAGAGACAGGCAAGAGGAAGAGAGTGTCTCACCTCCTTCCACAACCCATTTCACACAAAGTAAAACCCAAACCCCCGGCCTGGACTATACAACCTTACCTGAGCAACCTCTTCCCTCCTCTCCTACCTCATCTCCCACTTTAAAGGGGCAGTCATAGTGGCCTCTTCCTCTCCTGTCTTCATGTTTAGCCCTGCTGTTCCTCTGCCTGGGGCACTCCCAGCTAACTCTACACACGACAGGTTCTTCACATCATCAGGGTTTCAGTTCAAACTGCATAACCTCCGCAAAAAGCACTTGCCTCCATGCTTCTCAAAGGCACTGGCGTCCCACAGGCCTGGAACACTGTCCTTGAGACACATCTGAGCTAACTCCCTCACCTCTTCAAGTCTTCTTAAGCAGGCTTTCCCCAGCCATCTGATTTAAAATTGTAGCTTCACTTGAAATTTCCCCAGAGATTAGAATTTAAGTGTTCTCACTGCCCCACCACACACAAAATGTGAGGTGATGAACATGTTAATTTAATTAGCCAGATTGCTGTAAACATTTCACAATGTATACGTTCAACAAATCATCACATTATATACCTTAAATATATGCAATTTTTATTTGTCAATTATACCCCAATAAAGTTGGGAAAATAAATAAAAATAAAATTGCAGCCTGTCTGTTCCCACACCCCCTGCTGCCTCATTCCTCCTGACACCTTTCACCTGGTTCTGCTTTTTCCTTTTGGATGGTACTGACTGCTTACCAACATGCTCCACAATTTATGTCTTTATTCCAGTTACTGCTTATGGTCTGTTTCCTGTACTAGAATATGAGACCCCTAAGAGAAGAAAATGTGCGTTTGTTTTGTTCACTGACGCATCCTAACGGTCTCAACAGTGCCCTCAGTAAATATCTTATGTTGAATTTCACAGCAATCACAAACATCTTCTTGCTTACCTGATTACTTATTTACGGTTTGTTTCTCTTCAAGACAGCCAGAGAGTTTGAGCAAACAACATGAGGCCTGTCTTGTTAAATTCACAGGCCCAGCATGTAGAAAAGAATCTGACACATTTGAGGTGTTCAGTAAATTTATGAAACAAAATAAAACACTGTCAAACTGGGTCCAATGTGGGTTTTTCAATAAAGAAACTGTATGGGCCAGGCACAGTGGCTCACACCTATAATCCCAGCACTTTGAAAGGCCAAGGCAGGCAGCTCACGAGGTCAAGAGATCAAGACCATCCTGGCCAACATGGTGAAGCCTCCTCTTTACAAAAAATACAAAAAAAAAAAACAAACAAACAAACCTAGCTGGGCGTGGTGATGTGCACCTGTAGTCCCAGCTGCTTGGGAGGCTGAGGCAGGAGAATCGCTTGAACCTGAGAGGCGGAGGTTGCAGTGAGCCAAGACTGTGCCATTGCACTCCAGCCTGGCGACAGCGAGACTCCATCTCAAAAAAAAGAAACTGCATGGTTATTCAACCACCCATTTTCCTTTGATTCTCTGAAAGAATCTTAGCCATCTGAAAAGGAATAATTATTTTAGCTACCATAATCGTGATGTAAAAATAATTATTTCATTAATTCTGTATCCCGAGTTTGTAAGTCAACTTCAGACTCTAATTGCTGCCTAAATCCCAGTAGTAAACAAACCAGCTTTGCATTTTATATGTTACCATGAGGTTCTCCAGGTTTGCTCTTCAGAGCCAAAGAAATGTTGACACAGTTGCACACCAAGTTTCAACATGCTGATCATGTTAAAACAGTGCACAAGAAATATTTTTCCACTTTATAAAAAGCCAGACTGTTTACATGCTTAAGTGGCCAGAGACTTTGCTATCTGTGTGTGGTCCTGAAGTTTCAATATCATAATCATGAATACAAAATAGAGCAGCATGCAACAAACTAGTTTATGTAATTCCTCAGCCAAAACGGGAATCAAGATGTTACTGTGCAAGAGCTCATAAATGGGCAGGTTAGAAAAGGGGAATAAAATCTAATTTTAATATATTTTTGAAAAAAAACAACAAACTAATGTCATACAATTGTGTCATATTTATACATATATAATACAGACAAACATAGCAAATAGAAAATGAGAGAAACAGAGGACAGAAATAGCTCGCAAGGTCTTTGGCCTACAGATTTCTAACAAGATCATACAGAAATATGCTGAGCACAGCATTAACTACAAGCCCAGAGTCGAGTGGTGGAAAAGGTCTATGAAATGGTTACCAAACACAGATCTTCAGTACAAACAAGAGAGAGATGAGAGGCGTTCCTTCAGCGTGGCCCAGTAGTTTAACATAAGCCTTGTGCAACCTCCCAGGAGCATTCACCAGAGGAGGGGCCCCAAGTTCACGGCCGGGCCAAAGAAGATGTGCCCTGTCTCCTATGTCTTCTCCATTTTCTGAGTAGCACTGGCTTTGGTCTACAGTAATTTAGTCTTTCTTCAAGCTAGAAATAGAATTTAAGCAGGGGCTCCACCCTATCCAGACAAGATATAAGTGAAGAGAGACCTCATAGAAAGAAAAATTATCTATATCTGACTAACTGAAGATGTGCACACATTCCCAGAGTCTAGAGTTTAAATGCTCAAGACAGTTTCTGGATTCTGGGCTGTTTGCATTTATCATTCCTCTAAGTCCCCAAATGCTTCAGGTTAGTGAGGACTGCTGGTTCTCACATTTTTAATATCTTTCTATTTGAAGAAAGTTCTCAGTACAGTGTGTCTAAACAAAAAAATAAATCACTTAATGTAAGCAGGTTCATGTTGCAACACGAAATGCCATTTCCCATTTGATTGCCAAATGCACAAACTGTTATTCTCAGTTGACTGAATAAGTGAAAGAATGGTACTTCATTAAATTTTTTTTTCCTGGCATTTTTTTTTTCCTCCTACAGCTTCTTTTACAGAGTCTTCCGTGGCTATAGGTCAGAATAGTTTTCCTGTTGCTATGAGAACAGCATAAATAAGACAAGTTTAAAATTCGCTTTGGGGGTATGGAGCCGCCACGGTTCCGGCTACCTAAGCCCTGCTGGGTGTGTGTCGTGTACTCTTCCCTACAGGCAGTGGATCATAGCCATTTAACATGGCCTCCCTCCATCATGGCCCATCTTCTGGCCAGAAAAATCCCACAAGCCTCGCAGAGGCCCCTTTAACTGCTTGGGCTTCTACACACAGATCTGGTAATGGTCTCCTGTGCTGCAAGGAGAGGAATACAAGTTCAACATTAACATTTCTCCAAGTGCAGACATGCATAGGCCTCCCAAATTCCACCAAGCACCCTCCCACTTCCTCTACAACAATGCCACTGAGCAATGATCAAAATGAGGAGACCTCAGAATACCTTGGAAAGGCAGAATAACAGGCCAAGAAGGGGGTCTGAGATGGCGCTCTTTACATCTCCTGCTGTAGCCTTCCAGATCTGCCTCACCGAAGGTCCAGGGGCTCCCACAATAAAATAGAGCTACACCTGCAGCAGAGTGGTTCTTCCTGTATTTTCAGGGCATTCTCTATTCACAATTAATCTATCCATTCTTCCAGTGCTCCTGGGCCTCAGAGACAGAAGTCATACTTGTCTTACTTTACTGAACTACATTCCAAGGTTTGAAGATCAAAAACCCTACTCCTAGGACAAGCCAGTGAAGACAACAGTATTTACAGAAGCTCAAGTGTGCTCTCCACTCTTAAAAATATCTAGGCTTTCTTCATGGCTGCTGCTTCTTTCTCACGAAGCACATTGTGAGTTGAATTATGGGTTGAATTGGATATTATAATATCCAAAAGATATTAGGATAATTCCTAACTCCCAATACTGTGAATGTGACTTTATTTGGAAATAGAGTCTTTGTAGTTGTAACCAAGTTAAGATGAGGTCATTAGGGTGGGACTTTAATCCAATATGACTGTTGTTCTTCTAAGAGAAGAAGACAGAGACACAGATAGAAGATGGCTGTGTAATGACAGAGGCAAAGATTGTAGCAATGCATTTACAAACCTAAGAAGTCCTAGGATTGCCACCAAACACCAAAACTAGAGGAAGCAAGGAAGGATCTCCCCTAGACCCCTCAGAGGGAAAGCATGGCCCTGTCAACACCTTGACATCAGACTTCTGGCATCCAGACCCATGAGGCCATAAATATCTGTTGTTTAAAGCCACCCAGTTTGTGGTACTTTGTTACAACAGCCCTAGGAAACAAACGCAAAGAGCAAATGTTGTCTTGTGCTAAAAAACAAAGTCATGATGTCTGTGAACAGAGATGATGCCTTTCAGAGGGAAGCAAAGCTGCTTGCAAAAGCACAGAGCACACACATCAAATCCTCCCATGGCAAGGTGGCAGCAGGCTGGCCAAAGAGCAGGTCCACAGAAAACAGCACGTGTGACTACTTCTCAAAAGTGCCTGGCAATGTATGGCTCACACTTTCTGGGTTGCTTGAATGGTACATCCAACCTGGCCACACCTCTAGGCCACCTATACTAAACTCTGCTATTCAGTCACCTGGCAGCTCTTAGGGAGACTCAGTGGCTAATTTAACCTCTGGAGGACAGCAGGCCTGGAGACTCAGAGGCGCTGTATCATATACGTCCTTGGGTCCTACCTTAACCTTTGCATACAGAAGAGTCCCATTCATACCCAGAGTGAACCTTGTTGATGTAAGGGGATCTGGGAGGACAGATAGCAGGGTAGGCAAGAGTGAGGTGGCCAACAGTTGTATCATTGCTGGAGGTGTGTCTAAGGCAGCACAAGGCACTGTAACTAGAAGAAGAACCAGACTCACAGTCACCAATACCAAGGTCAAACAGCAAGGAAGATAACACGAGCCATCAAATCTAAAGAATCAGATGCCCATTTTGAAGACAACTAGTACATACTGGCAAATTCACTAAATATTTACTGAGCACCTATTATGTGCCAGACATTATTTTAGGCATGAAGGACAGCAGTGAATAAACCAGATAAAAATCCATGTCTTCATGAAGCTTGCATTAGAATAGAGACAGACCAAAAAAAAAAAAAAAAAAAAAGTAAACTATTTGGCCTATTAGATGATGACTTGAGTACAATGAAAAAGAGTAAGGCAGAGAACAAGACAGAAAATTTTGGGGAGGGGACAGTTAACAGAGTAAATGGAGTGATCAAGAAAAGCCTCAAAGATAAAATTATGTCCAAAGAGAAGGAGTACACGCTGCAAATATCAGGGGGAAGAACATTGTAGGCAGCAGGAATAGCAAACACAAAGGCAGCAGGAACAGCAAACACAAAGGCCGTGAAATGGAGGCGGGTGTCTTTGAAGAAGGCCTGTGAGGTTGAAAGTGAGTGGGTGTGGGGGTGTGTGAGCGTGCATGCACATGCACAGAACACAGTCAGATTGGAGGGCTTCAAGGGCATGGGCTTTGCCTCTACATAAGATGGCCTAGATCAATACCCCAGCACTGGAGCAGAGCAGCGATATGATGTGACTGGTGTTTCGCAGGATCCTCTGCTGCTATGTGCAGGGCAGACTGAAGGGAGGTGAGGGCACAGAGACCAGGGCAGTGCAGAAACACATGGGCCTCCCAGCTTCTCTGAGCATCTGCAGTGCCTCTCACTTCCAACACAGAAATGCCACACAGCAATAATTAAATGGAAGCCATCTCTCCTCACTTCAAGGGGTAAATGCCTCATCTTTACTAGCACTGAGGATTACAAATCTTTGCCAGTGGTATGTAGTTAGTTAACCCCCTTGTGAGTATCTATGCTTGAGAAAAAATGAATAAACTACCATTTCAGCTCCACCCAATGAAAAATCTCCCAATTCTTGGCTTAGTGAAACTACATGTAAACCAAAGACCACATCTAGGTTTATTTAAAGAGAAATGGTGTGCTCTCATCAGAGTTCTGTAAGTACTGTGCCCATTACATTTTTACATCGGCATTCAAAACCTGCTTATAAAAGTAGAAGTATGTTTTCTTAAAAGTCTTATAACAAAACATTAGATTTTTTAAAATAAGCTGTCTGCATCTCAGAAGAAAATGAAAAGAAATGAATACAATTTGACACAAGGTTTTCTTCATGGCCACAACAATTCTTGTTTCACCACCAGACTGCTTTAACTCTGTTTGTCTGGGTAAGTAGAAGCAAGGAAAACCTGCCATCTGGCATGACTGCCATCTCTTTGTGGCCACACAATAAGTCTTGGCCGACCCTGCCTGCTGCCCTCGAGAACCAAGTGGGATGGCAACAGTGGAGAGGAGGTAAAACAAGGAGGCTTCTGTGGAGGCAGTATTTATCATGAGCAGTTCCGCCTCTGAAGGAAGGAGATTGCTGTGGGGGCTGAGCACTTTATTGCTGGGCCCCAGCTTTTTGGCAACTGCAAACACTCAACTTGCAGCTCTTTGGGGAAGGTGAATTTACAGATGAAGACAGCTCTCTTTTTAGCTCTGGTTCCTTTACTACTTATTAGCATCTTTTTTGAAAGGCTAGACTGTCGGGGGAGTGGAGAACAAATAAGAACCAAATGTAAATTAAAGCATTAGTTTCTTTTTGAGTATAGTGGAAATTTTTCCGCGCTAATTACACATATTATTCCATAATATCATTATTACTCCCTCCACCATCCACTAACATTTCTACTATATGGTAATATTATATAACTACAATATTTTTCACCTATTTTTGCCATCATCACTGTAAGTACATATGGCTAAACTTGTACTTCATACGGAAACTTTCACGATTTATTTTCATATGTAATTCATGTAACTAAGGCACCAACTAGTTTCATCAAACATTACCAGGTCAGTGGGGAAGGAAGCTACAACAAATGAACACATGAAAAGACTGGTTCTACAGGACTCTAATGCATTATCCCCCTGCAGACATGGCCTTAACCTGTGCTTATGTAACACACTGCATTCAATCTGAGTTTGGAAGCATTTCCACCAAGAAAGTTATCCATAAAACAAAACTGGTTGCAAATTAGAATCCTGAAATGAGTACCTGAGGCATGAGGAGGGGCAAGGGATGTGATGGCAGACCTTTACAAATGTTCATCTTTTTATTTATTTATTTGTTTGTTTGTTTGAGACAGGGTCTCACTCTGTCATCCAGGCTGGAGTGCAGAGGTAAAATCAGCGCATGTAGCCTTGACCTCCTGGGCTCGAGGAATCCTCCCACAACTTTTCCAGTAGCTGGGACTACAGGCGTGTACCACCATGCTGGGCTAATTTTTTAACTTTTTTGTAGAGACAAGGTTTTGCTGTACTGCCCAGGCTGGTCTTAAATTCCTGGACTCAAAGGATCCACCTGCCTCTGCCTCTGAAAGTGCTAGGATTATAGGTGTGAGCCACCATGCCTGGCCCCCATCTTTTTCCACGCATGAAGAGAACCCTACATAGAATTTTGACACATCGGTGGCTCACGCCTGTAATCTCAGCACTTTGGGAGGCCAATGTGGGCGGATCACTCGAGGTCAGGAGTTCAAGACTAGCCTGGTGAACATTGTGAAACCCATTTCTACTAAAAATACAAAAAATTAGCCAGGCGTGGTGGCAGGCACCTGTAATTCCAGCTACTAGGGAGGGTGAGGCAGAATTGCTTGAACCCAGGAGGCGGAGGTTACAATGAGCTGAGATCACGCCATTGCACTCCAGCCTGGGTGACCGAGCAAGACTCGGTCTCGAAAAAAAAAAAAAAAAACAAATAATTTTAACACATAACATATCATAAATGCAAAGTCTTCTCCATCTTACCCACAGTTCAGACCACAATGTCTAATAAAGAGGCAGGGTTTTACATAATCTTCTGGTCTCCTGACAAAAGAGGTGTTTGTTAAATAAGTCATCTAGTAATTGTACAATAACCATGTTTTAACCACAGCTTTTCTTTTTCAACTTTAACATGTACCATTTCCTTAAATTCAGTTATTGGGTTTATTTGTATCTTTGACAGCAGTCATTACCATGATTAGCTATATATAGATTTACTCTTCTCGATCCTGTTAAACCCAGGTTTATAAATTATAACAGACCTAGAATATTTACCTGTCTTTTATCATTCTGACTTTTAAAGGACTGAATTTTTGAAATATCTTTTATCTCCAAACAGATATTATGCTATTCTCTGTGAAAGGAGGTTAAATAATGACCTTATTCTCATGTACAGTAACATCTTTTAGCATTTTCAGGGAAATCAGAAAATTCGTCTTGTCTGTAGGTAATACTATTAATATATTTAAATATTTCCTGTGCCAGGAATATAAATGGGAAGTTGAGGCACATTGACTTTCATGAAAATTATCTTATACATAACAGACACTGTTTTTCAAGCAATAACCCATTACTGGATCCTGAAATCAGCTTACTGATTAACAACTAATAGGTTTAAGTGAATACGATGAATTGTGTAGAATTGAATACAACAAGGTATATTACATGTTACAAAGCTACATATTCTTTTGTGATACTTTGGTTTCAATTATTTGTATAAATGCATGTGTGTGTGCATGTTGTGTGCATATGCATATTGTGTATGCATGTTGGGGTTCTTAAAATGTAAAATGTATTTCTTATTGTAAGTAAAGTTCAAAGACAGACAAGTGTCTGTCATTTAATTAAAGAGAGTAACCCATAAAAGTCCAAGCCACATATGATGTAAAGAATCAAAGTTGAGAATTTTTATTAGACCCACATTTTTTGTCATTAAAGAATAAGATCACTAAACATTTTTAAAAAGTATTCATACATATAGTTAAGATAATAATGATTGCTGTAAAGATACAAAGTAGGGAGTAGAGATAGCTTAACATCCAAAGCATATGTATATATACATATTTTAGCTGTAACTATCCTCAGTGAGAATTTATTGTCCAAAGGCTTTATGTTCTTTTTCCTACCTAGAATAGACCAATAAAAATTGCTATTGTCTAATTTATAAAGGATAGAATGATATAACAAAATTAATTTGTCTAAAGCAAGAAATTTTTAAAATTAGGTGACTTTCAAAAAAAAATTTTAATATGGATAGTAAAAATCTGAATCTTGACCATAGAGGAAAATAGACTCAATTACAATAGAGTACCAGGTATAATCACTAGTTTTGAACTCTGTCACCAAAAAAAAAAGTATCAAAGAACCTCCTATCATGATGGTACAGTAAGGGCTTATTTTGGAAGCATCCCTATGGCAATGATCAATTTCCTTAAAACCATCCACAAAATATTACAGTGATAGACTCTTCAAAACTGAGATAACCATTACATGAGCCAGAAACGGACCTGAAATTAGCAAGAGGAAGTGTAGACACCACAGACCTGGCAGGAGCAGTGGGAAGTTTCATTCTGGAGAGTAATGAGAGAGATAACCCCTGAGGCCACACTGGGTGGGATGGAGAAGGACTCTCCAGAGGAAAACTTGTGCTAACAGATTGACCTAGGGCACTGGCGTGATAGGAAGCTGTAAACACAGGGAGGCAGAAGAACACAAACACAGCCTTAGGAACTGAACAGAGATGCCCACTGGCTCAGCTATCAGATTAATAATATCTAATTCACTGCAAGACAGATGATCTGAAATTACATTACCTATGTCATCAAATCTAGAATGTCAATAATTGTTAAGGAAGAATATTATTGCTATGTACCACTAAGACAAAATGCCAATTAAAACATGATATATCCATGAATTATACCCCAATCTGAAAGTTTTAAAACACGAAAAAAATGTGAGTCATGGAACTGATAAAATATGCTCTATGACTTGGCTCTAGACTTCATGGTGAAGGAGCAGGGAGAAGAAAGAGTTGGTTCTCGGTGAAAAGAGGCCATTCTTTAGAAAAAGCAAGATTTGTGGATGGATTGCATACAAAGGGCAACAGAGCCAAAATTAATGACCAAAAAAGTTTATTTAAAAGGAAGAAGTAGCAGCCTACTCAAAATGAGCCTCCAAACCAAAATTCTAAAATACATGAAGAATTCTCACATTAAGAAAAGTGAGCTACAAAATCAATAACCAGAAAAATAATTTCTAGAACAGTCTATTTGACTTAGAAATAAGTACGTTTAAGAAGTTTAAAGAAATCAATAAAAGCATCATTTCATTAAAATAAGAAATTATAATACAGAAAGAGATAATGCTGATAAGAAACTGATATGAAAAACATCAAAAGCACAAGTAATAGGGATGAAATAAAGTTTCCAAAATAAGAAAGTGAAGAGAATGGTAGAAAACTATATTTGAAGAGGGTATTATACTAGAGAATCCCAAAATTGAGGAAATGATTCCTCAGATGAAAACACCTTTGAGTACAAAGCAAAAGATAAATCCACATCTAGACACTATAGTGAAAACACAAAATATCAGGGATTTTTTAGAGTTGTAAAATTTAAAAGTTATCACAAAATCTAATAACTTATTTATGTCTCATCTTTAGAAAATGGAACAGTGCCTTCAAAATATTCACAGAAAATCCCTGTTGACCTAAAATTTCATACTCATGTAAAATAAACTACCATCCAAGATTCAATGCAAAGTAATTTCTGACATCAAAAAACTAAGTATCACTCACAGACTCCCACAGTCTCTCATTAAAAGAACTATTAAAGGATGTTTATCACTGGGAGAAAAGGCCTGGGATACTGAAACAATAGTGAGCCCAGAACTCATTAAAAAAAAAAAAAAAAAGAAAGAAACACACATGCATACATACATACATACACACACACACTTAACTTCTGATTGAAAAAATAAATATTAATAACCAATTCATTTTATATTAAGAAAACTGTGAAAATTGTTCAATGTTTAAATAAAATGTGCTAAGTCTGGGTCATAGATACAAAAAGGATAGAAATACTGAATGACTTCAGAGTTTGCTGGAAATTTTTAGAATGAAATACATGTGAGGGATACTGTAGATGATACAACCCCAAGCCCCATTCTTAATTTATCCCTAGCTTCCTTCTAGCTACAGAAGGCTACCTGGTACAGTTCTAACCAACAACAAAGGCCCCTTGGGTACTACTCCCCAGAAGTCTTTGCTTTTCTGACAAAAAGCAAACTCCTCAGTGAGCATGCCTTTTTTTTTTTTTTTTTGGCCATTTCCCATTTCCCAATTCCTTCCTGCCTAGTAGTACACGGATGTGAGGAAGTGCAGCTGCCAGCCTGCAGCCATAAAGCTGTAAGAACGAGGAAAAGCCCCCGAGTTATGCAGTTATGCGATGATAAAGCAAAAGATAAAGAAACCTGGGTCCCTGATGGTAGGTCCACCTCCAGGTTTTGTTTCCTGCAAGAAAAATAACACCTATTTGTTTGTGCCTCTCTAATTGGGTTTTCTGCTACTTGCAGTTGAGTATAACCTTAACTATGTGGCAAAAAGAATTAACAGCAAACTCTAAAAGGAGAGAATTGCCACGTATGATGAATTAAGCAAAAGGCAGGAATAGGAAAAAGAAAACACAAAATAAATGGCTAGCTAGAAGATCTGAAATGTTCCCAACATGTAGAAATGATCAATGCTTGAGGTGATGGATACCCTGACTTGATCATCCATTACACAGTCTATGCACAAAACAAATATCACATGTACCCCAGGCATAGGTACAAGCACTATGTATCAATTACAAAAATAAGATAAAATAATTTTAAAAGAAAAGAAATGACAAGCAAAAAAAAAATAATGTAGTAGAAATAAGTCCAAATACATTAACATTTGCAACAAATGGAACCCATAAATAGGTACAGATTATTACACCAGGCAAAAAACAAACAAAAACAAAAATGAAATAAAAAATCAACTAAACAGCAACATAAAACAACCCAGCTATTTGCCACTTACCAGAGAAAATGCACAAAAAGGGCTGGAAAAGCAAATGTTTACTAAATTTTAACCAAAAGAAAAACAGGTGAAGAAATATTAATACTAAAATATTAATAGCAGACAAAATAGAATCTTAAGGAATACCGTCAATATTTCTAAAGATAGATACCTAAGAATATACAGAGAAAAATCTATGAGGATGATACAATAATCATAAACTTGTTTATACTTAGCAGCACAGCCTCAACATACATAAAGCAAAAACTGACAAAATATAAGGAAAATGTGGCGAATATTGCCATAGTGAGAAGCTGAACCAGGCAAAATATTTAAACAAAAACATTAATAAATAGTGAAATTAACTTATCTGATTATTTAATATAATCTTACATTTAATAAATGCAGACGACCAATTCTTTTCAACTATCCTTTAAACATTTATAAAACCCAGTGATGCACCAGATCAGAAAGGAAGTCTCAACTAATATCCAACAATTCTTATCACACAGACCGCGCATCCTCTAGCCATAATGTGGGCAGTTAAATTAGAAACTGACAATAGAAAGTATTCTCAAAAAGTACTTGAGAAATTTAAGATGCAATCTTAAAAAATCAGAAATTAAGAAGAAAATGACAATGAAAATCACAAAATACTTAGAAATTAATAATGTTGAGAGTATATCTCAAAACTCGTAACACGCAGTTAAAGTGACACTTAGATGTATTTTACAATCATATATGTATTTTTATTATTTTTAATTGAATAAAAATTGTATATATTTATGAAGTACAATGTGATGTTTTGATAACTGGGAAAAAATGTGGAATGATTAAACAAGCTAATTAACATATCTATCATCTCACTTGTCTTTTTTTGTGGTGAGACATTTAAAATTTAGTCAACAATTTTGAAATATACATTATTAATAACTATAGTCACTGTGCAGTGCAACAGATCAAGAACTTACTCCTCCTGTCTAACTGAAACTTTGTACCCTTTGACCACTATCTCTCCATTTCACCCCCAACCTCTGTTATATGTACTTTCTAAGATAAAAGAAGGAACCAAAATCAATTCAATTTACCACAGAGTAAACTAAAGAAAGAGGAGGAGACAGAAAGACAGAGAGTGGGGCCAGGGGGAGAAAGAAGGAAGAAGGGAAGAAGCAAGAGGACAAAAAGAAGAAAGTAGAAATAAAGCAGGAAATGAGAAAAACAGCAAATATTAACAAAACCAAATTCTGGCTCACCAGAAAAACTAAGCAGGCAAACGTCTAGCATAAATAAATAATAGCGGATAAAAAGGAGGATAATCTTAAATACAGGGTTTTTTAAAAAAAAAAAATTAAAAGAGAAAACAACTCAATTCTATGTCAATACGTTTTAAAACATGGATGAAAACTTTTTCTAGAAAAAAGTAACATATTAATACTCAAAAATATTAATACTCAAAAGAAATATTATACACAAACCAGTATTAAAGAAATATATAATATTAATATAAGTAAAATATAATAATAATAATATAAATAATAAATAAATAATCAAAAGGCTTTATTTCCATCCTCCACCCCAGAACCCCAGGCCCAGGCAATTTCACGACAGAGTTTTACCAAGTCTTCAAAAAATGGATGATTACAAACTACTACAGAATACTTTTAAAGGGGTGATCCACCATGTAACAAGACTAGTAGCAAAGTAAAAAAGAAAAAGAAAAAAGAGAAAGGGCCAGGCTCTGTGGCTCATGCCTATAATCCCAGCACTTTGGGAGGCTCAGGTGGGCACATCACGAGGTCAGAAGTTTGAGACCAGCTTGGCCAATATGGTGAAACCCCATCTCTGCTAAAAATACAAAAAATTACCCCGGCGTGGTGGCAGGCACCTGTAGTTCCAGCTACTCAGGAAGCTAAGGCAGGAGAATCACTTGAACGTGGGAGGTGGAGGTTGCAGTGAGCTGAGATTGTGCCACTGCACTCCAGCCTGGGTGACTGAGAGAGACTCAACCACAAATTAAAAAAAAAAAAAGCTCATTCATAAAAAGTTTCAATAATACTAAATTATACTGGCAAAGCAAAGCAGAGTTTATCCCAGGAATAGTAAGATCAAATCAACACAGTCAGAACATCTACCAAATACTATATTAAGATATTAAAGAATAAAATATGATCATCTCAATAAATGCCCTTAAAAATCTTTAGGGCCAGGTATGGTGCCTCATTCCTGTAATTGCAGAGCTTTGGGAGGCCAAATCAGGAGGATCACTTGAGGCCAGAGGTTTGAGACCAGCCTGGGAAACCCAGTGACACACTGTCTCAAAAAAAA
>NW_016107346.1:2519336-2523179 GCF_001604975.1 Cebus imitator
AAAAAAAAAAAAAAAAAAGAACTACAAAAAAAACACTTCAGTAAAGTTTAATACTTATTTATAAGACAACATAGTTGCAAAGTAGACCAGTAGAAAACATTTTTTATCTAAAATGTGTTATGTATCAAAGCCTAACACAAACACTGCTGGAAATAGTAAGGCTTTAAAATTCTTTCCATTAAAGTCTGGCACAAGACAGGCATAACCACTACATCTTCTCTTCACATTTCATTGGTCCTAGCCAATTCAAGAAATAGAAAATGGATATATAAGAACTGAATGTTCATGCATTTAAAAGGGCTGCAAAAAAAGAACTTAATGAAAGAGACAAAAATGACCTTATCTGTAGATGTTGACTGTATACATAAAATATTCAAAAGAATCTTAGAGAAACTATTAAAATAAGGGAGTTCAATAAGGTTAGTGGTTTCAACATCAATCTAAAAAATGAATAATTGTCCTATATCCTGTGATAATCTATTATAAAATGTAATAGAATAAAATACCCAATTTATAGTAGCAACAACAACATAAAATTCCTAGGAATAGACCTAATGAAAAATCTTATTTAAGGCCTCTATTGGATCTTGTTCAAAGATAAACTCAGAATCATAAGACTGCAATGCTCCCCAACTGATCTACAAACTCACTGTTACTTAAATCAAAATCCCAAATGTTTAAGGAAGATCAAAAGTACAGAGCAATCAAGACAATATTGAAAAAGAAAAAAGTAGAAGGACTTGTTCTGCTAGATGAAAGACTTACCACCAGGTGCAGTGGCTCACATTTGTAATTTTAGCACTGTGGGAGGCCAAGGCAAGAGGACTGCTTGAGGCCAGGAGTTTGAGGCCAACCTGGCCAACACAGCAAGACCCCATCTCCTTAAAAAAAAAAAAACTTATGATAATGTTACAGTAATCAAAACAGTTGGTATTGGCATAGAAAGAGACAAATGATAAAGATAATGTATACATAAAAAATAGATAATGTCTATCTAGAATCCTAACATATGACAGAGGAACATTATACTTCAATAAGGAAAGAATAAGCTGTTCTGAGACAACTAAATATTCGTTGGGAATTAAAAAACTATACCAGATGAATTAAAGAACTAAATATTCTTCAAAATTTTTAGGTTTTTGAAATCGAAAACCTAAAATACATTTGGGTTAGAAAGATACTTTCAAGCAGACCTAAAAAGTACAAACCATAAAGGACTGCTAAATCAGTATATATTAGAATTTAAAACTTCTTTTCAACAAAGACCAGAGACAAAAAGACAAGTCACAGATTAGTATTTATAACACATATAAATGACCAAAGATCACTATATAGGATAGCAGTTATGTTAAAAGATAACAACAAACAGTCCTGCAGAAAAATGAGTAAAGAATATGAACCAGCTATCAACAAAAGAAATAAAAACAAACAGTAAGATATCACTTCATACCCGTAAGATTGGAAAAAGTAAAAATTCTGGCAATACAAATAATTCCCTAGGATATGAAGAAAAGGTAATTCTCACAAATGGCTGGTGGGAGAGGAAACTGATGTAACCACTGTGGAGAGTAATTTGTAATGTCTAGTGAGGCTGAGGCTGAGACATGTTCTGCAGTTCTGCAATCCCACTCCAGGGCACATCCCCTAAAGCAGCCAGTGCTTCAGTACACATTCCCCCTGTACACACACGCAAGAACGTTCATCATAAACTGTTGGGAATAGCACAAAATTATGAAAAACTTAAACGTTCAGCAGAAACAGGTAAATAAACGGCAAATAGTTGCAAAAAGGAAAACTACGTAGCTGATCCTTCACTAAAGCTACATATATCCACTGACAACATAATACGTAGTAAAAGCAAACTGCCTAATACTATACACAGCATGTACCATTTATGCTAAATTTGAAAATGCCCAAATCAATACCAAATGTTGTTTATGGGCACATTTGCTTGTAGAAAAGGCATGAAAACTTATATAGAAATAATACATACCAAATTTAGGAAAACTGTTATTTCTGGGTTAAGTGAAGACTTTATAGGTTGAAGAGACATACATAACGATTAAAATATATTTATAATTCTTTTACCCAATGATACCAGTACATACTATTATGTTGAACAATTAGTTCTTGAATTCTTTTGAAATAATTATGCCTCATAGTTTCCGTAAACATGATATGTATTATTTAGCAAGTATCAAATTACTATATAACACAAAAGTTTAAAGACTTAATAAAAGAAACACTTTTGAAATTAAGAAAGAAAGAAATCTTCAGATGTAAAAGATGCACCATATTTTGGGAAAAAGTGATACAACATAATTGCTAAAAAGATGGTTAGGTTCTAGAACTCGAACATTCTCTAGTTTTGCAAACGGAAAAATTGAATTGAAATGAGGAAAACCTGAGATGACGTTAATGCTTCTCCACACTGCTTCATGGAGAAGACAAAGGAGCAAGGTCTGAAAGCTCTGAGGTAAATGAACTTAGACCTGAGATTCATGAATAGAATGACTTGGCTGCACAAAATAAGAATATAAGGAAAAAAACAGAAGCTGAGGGAGAAATAGGATAAAATATAAAGGCATTAATTTCTTCATTTTCTGTAAGAAGAGTTGATGGATATTATGTTTGGCAAAATGTGATGAAATGTGTAAACTGTGAAATAAGTACAAGGGTATTCCTTATGTGATTAGCCATTTTATTAAATATTTAAAACACAAATTATTTTAAAGAATTAAATCTACAAGTGACAAAATAAGACAAGAGGCAAGTATCAAAGTGTGTAACAATATTTTTTTTTTTTAAAGTAGAGCCTACTGACAGCAACGTGACAAAAACACTCTCTTATTTGCTTTCCACTGGACTATCCTGAATGGGGAAGACAGGGGTGGAATTACAAGTAGCTTGCTTCAATTTTGCATAACCCTGGATACCCCCCTGAGAGTGTGTGAGGCATGTGAAAGCCATCTGTGTTGTGGAAGAAAACAAGTTGAGAGCCACTGAATCAGAGCATTCACATCAAAGAATGAATGCAAACTGGCTCTCACCACCAGAAGCCATGTTCACAGGGAGAAGGAGAACGGACAGAGACTCTCAAATAAACCACCAAACAATGATGAAAAAAACATTCTAAGTCACTATATGGCCAACAATTTCAAACTGCAGACGTACCAAATCTTTTCAACCTATGTTAACTAACAGCAACATAGATGGGTTGAGTTTCAAGTTTCTCCATTCTTTCTGGATCCTCTGGAAAAGGCACAAAGGAAAAAATAAAATGCCAAAACAATAGGTTACCCCCAAAAAAAGGACCTGGCAGTAGAGTCGGGAAATTTCACAAACTGAGTGACCAGTCCCAACGTGAGGTCAGAAGATTCTATGAGACTGTGAATCTTAATCTAAAGCACGGGGTGGGAGTGGTTGACTTATTTTTAATCCACATTTCACACTATGAAAAGATGTTACAGGAAGACACTCGGACCCAAATTAAGCTGAATATCTTTGTTACCACTGCTCTAAGCCACCGAGGAGACAGAACCTGCATGAAGAAGGATTCTGGCACAGATCCAGAAGTAGAATATTTTGTTATATTTCATTCAGGAACAAAATATTATAAATAGTCAAAGAATTGCATACATGGACTTAAAAGTTTTAGTATTAAAAAAAAAAAAAGAAATTTCCACTATTTTAAATACTAAAAATATCTCCTTTCAAAACATGTTCTTGGCCGGGCGCAGTGGCTCAAGTCTGTAATCCCAGCACTTTGGGAGGCCGAGGCGGGTGGATCACGAGGTCAAGAGATCGAGACCATCCTGGTCAACATGGTGAAACCCCGTCTCT
>NW_016107346.1:2524366-2558708 GCF_001604975.1 Cebus imitator
ATTATCCACTCTAACTTAGGAACTAAAGGAAAAGCAAGAGAAAAAGAAAATCTAAAGAGAAGGCCTTAGGTGGTTTTATTCAAAACATATTTTGTGGGTTTCAGTTGCCCATTTTGTAGGGAAAGCGAGTGGTGAAGAGAGGGGTGGTTGTTTCCTGATTGCATTCCTCTGGGACAACACCAAGTACAATGTCTTGATTTGGCTGCATTAGTGGACTCAACTATAACCTACTGACAAGTCAAGTAAGAAGAGTGACCCCATGCAGAGCCTGACTTACGTGAAAGTCTGCCATGAACTACACTGCACAGTTCCAGGCTGCTGCTGTACTACTGTTTATGGCGGCAAGGCATTGCAAATACCTGAGTGGCTTGTTTCTATGGGCAGGGTCCCTTGGGAAAACTAGAACAAGCCTGTGGACGTCTAAAAGAACCATTCTACAAATCTAGGGAAGGAAAGTTCATGAAATGACATCCAAACTATGCTAACTCCAAACCAGTAGAAAACAGCTACATGCTTTTAAGTGGTATGTTCTTTGGTTATATATTATACTCATATACAGACTAGACATGCTGTCATTTGTCTAGTGTGTCAACTTGAAAAGGACAGCCTTGCCCAATATTCAGCTTAAGGGAAGTATCTATCACCAATGACTCTTGAATGAAAATAAAAAAACTGGGAACTGAAAAAAACATATTCTTTGCTTATTTTAGCTATATTAAGAAATATAGCAATTACTTTTCTGTAAATGAAATGCACTTTTTAAAGTGTTAATCATCAGATGTCAGAGAAGGAAGGTCCTGACATCATCTACCCCAATACTGTTATTTTACAAATAAGGAAGCAGAAGACCAGGAGATTGAGAGGCTTGCTCAACGTTTTGCAGCTTTGAAGGAATCAGGGCTGTACTTGCTTCTTGAGGCTACCATATGAAGTACCAAAGACTGGATGGCTTAAACCAAGAGAAATTTACTCTCTCACAGTTCTGGAGGCCAGAAGTCTGAAGTTAAGGTATCAGCAGGGTTGATTCCTTCTGAGTATGGATATGAGGGAGAATCTGCTCCATGCCTCTTCTCCTGGCTCCTGGTAACCTCAGGTGTTCCTTGGCTTGTTGATGGCATTGTCCTTGTGTCTTCACATCATCTTTCCTCTGTGTGTGCTGTCTCTGGGTCCAAATGTCCCCTTACTATAGGAACACCAGTCGTATTGGTTTAGGGCACACCCTAGTGACCTAATTAAGCTCTTTACAGACTCTGTTTCCAAATAAGGTCACATTCTGAGGTCCTGAGGGTTAGAATGTCAACAGACCTTTCTGGGAAGACATATTCCAACCCATAACAAGAACTATGAGCAGAATTCTGCTTGTGACCTGGGCAGAACCCAGGTCTCCCAATGCATGACAGTGGCCCTTCTTATTCATACGATTTCTCTGCTACTGGCACCTCTTGTGGGGTGCACAGCTGACAGGTCCTACTTACAAAGACAGCTGACAGGTCCTACTTACAAAGTCAGACATGACTTTCGCCCACAAAAAACTGATATTTCACAAAGGACAATGAAATATTCAAATGCCAGAAAAGGGAACTCATCATCCCATTTGATCACTAATGTTCACCAATGTATCCTAACTTCCTCCCTCACAAAAATGCCTGAAATATTTCTGCAATATGCTTGCCTTCATGTCTAAAATACTTACTGTTCAGCGAACATGCAGAAATAAGACTGGAAGAAAAACAAATTAAATCTACTCCCCCATTTTGCCCAAGACCTCCCTCTCGACCATCTCAGCATGTCTGGAAAAGGAAACACATGTGTGCGAGAAGAAACCTCGAGGGCCTCAAATTCCTAACAGGTCTCAGTTTCCTTCTGCCGCCCAAGTTACACATCAAGTGGCTGACTAATCGAGGCACCCAGGCCCATGGCTCAGCTGTGACATCAGTACTTCGGCTTAGTGCTTTATCCCGGCAGTGGCACTTTGCAGCAGCCTAACTGTTAGAACAGTTCAATCATCACTCACCCTGCTGCCTAAGTATACCTGAGTCTGAAGACAATTGTCATACTGTTTCACTATTTTCCATTATAAATTAATGACATCTGTAATACTGAGTCATAAAGAGTCTATCCAAAGAACTGTATTAAAAATTACACGGAACTGATTTCCTTAAGTGGCCTCTTGACAAATACATTATCCACCCCTTTCCATTAAGACCTTTAGAATCCAGATCTATAGCAAGCCTTGGAAAATTCGGAGTTATGTTTCACTATACAAGATCTAACAAGTATCACAGTTCCAGAAGTGAATAAATAAAGGCCGAGCAGGATTAGACTGGATGTTGATTTTGTTATTGTTTTTGTTTTTAACTCTTAAAGAGCTACTGCTTTAAGGGATAGCTTTCTACAGAGAACGGAGGCACCCAGACTTAGAAAAGCGTGCAGCCTGCTCTAATTCAAACCTCTGTTTACTGAGTGGGATGTGAAGGCCCAAAAAACTGAAGTGCATCAGAATCAACTGATCAAAATGAACAATCAACGCTTAACTGCACCTTCTGTGACTAATCAAAAAAGCAGAGCGAGTTTGAATGTAGAGATTCAGGCATTACTTTGTTCTAACAGAATTTTCTTTCAGACTAGAATCCTTTCAAAAGAGCAATTTTTAAATGTTCTAAGAAATCTTTGCTAGGGTTGAATGTTTAGTATAACTAAGTTGATTTCAAGTAATATTTGAAGAACTATTAACTATCTTACAATTTAAAATTTTGTGAACAGGGACATACAGCTGTCCTGGCTATATAATCTGTGTGATCATTTATCCTAGGGAAGATATAAACAATAACAAGCTATTTTATATGAACTGATGACCTTTCCTATCTATATTTCCTCTATTTGCAAATTTGTCCAAACCTATAATTTAAAAACATATGTCCACAGAGATCGGCCCCCTAAACTTCATTTCCCCTCTGTATATAGGTAGGAATTAAAAATTTTACCAGGGTGTTGTGAGGGTTTAAGGAAAATATACAGGAAAGAGCCTGGCACACCAGTTCCATCTCTTTCAGTTCTTGATTCTTCAGGTAGAAAGAGCTCCTTCTCTTCCTCTCAACTCCAGCAGCATTTCATCACTACCTTTCTAATAGTCTAACCACTCTGTATATGGTAAGGTCTTCATCTCTGAACTCCTTCACAGCATGTTATGTTGTACCCTGCATATAACATGCCCTCAATTAATTTCAGCCTGAATGTTTCAAATAAAACAATTTTGTTTTTATTTGCAAGACTGTGTTAGAATTCCCATCTAGTAGAAAAAAGTTTTTAAGTGAGGAGCTGATAATTATTTTAGTTAAGATGCCAAACAATGAGCTAGGCGTGGTGGCTCACGCCTGTAATCGCAGCACTTTAGAAGGCTGAGGCGAGTGGATCATGAGGTCAGAGGTTGAGACCATCCTGGCCAACATGGTGAAACCCAGTCTCTACTAAAAATACAAAAATTAGCTAGGCATGGTGGCGTGTGCCTGCACTCCTAGCAACTCAGGAGGCTAAAGCGGGAGAATCGTTTGAACCTGGGAGGCGGAGGCTGCAGTGAGCCAACATTGTGCCACTGCACTCCAGCCTGGTGACAGAGCAAGACAGAATCTCAGGGAAAAAAAAAAAAAAAGCCAAACAAAAAGGAAACTAAGAACTAAATATATAAACCCTCTTGAATATACAGTTAGCCCCTGAACAACATGAGTTTGAACCGTATGGGTCCAATTGTACCTGGATTTTTTCAGTACATGTTACATTGAGGACACATGCCTCTCCTGCCTACCTTTCTACCTCCTCCACTTCTTCTGCCCCCACCACCCCTAAGACAGGTAGACCAACCCCTCCTCTTCCTCCACTGACTCAATACAAAGATAACAAGGATGAAGACCTTTATGACAATCTACTTCCACTTAACAAGCAGTAAGGCTTCTGGTCAACACTAGGCTATTAGTAGTTAAGGTTTGGGGGAGTAGAAAGTTATATGTGATTTTTTTTTTTTTTTTTTTTGACAGAGTCTTCTTCTCTCACCCAGGCTGAATGGAGTGTAGCGGTGCCACCTCGGGTTCAATGCAAGCTCCGCCGCCTGGGTTCAAGTGATTCTCTTGCCTCAGCCTTCCAAGTAGCTGGGATTACAGGTGTGTGCCACCATGCCTGGCTAATTTTTTGTATTTTTAGTAAAGACAAGGTAGCAAGAGAAAGGGTTTCATCATGTTGGTCAGGCTGGTCTTGAACTCCTGGCCTCAAATGATCTGCTGGCCTTCGCCTCCCAAAGTGCTGGGTTTACAGGCATGAGCCACCATGTCCAGCCAAAAGTTGTACGTGGATTTTCAACTACACAGAGAGAGTCAGTGGCTCTAACGCCTGTGTTATTCAAAGGTCAACTGTATAAGCATCTTGTACATAAGAGAGAAAAAACAGCCCAATTACCCACATGGTCAAACAATAACTTCAATAAGTTTGTAAATTTTAATCTAATCCTTTCTTGGCTCAAGAACCCATTGATTCTCTAATGCCTAAAATTATAAGGCCAATCTTGTATGCTGGGTTTTAAAGCCTCTCTACAATCTTCAGCCATTCTTTCCATCCAACTGTTTCCCAGTTCTCCCCTTGGCTTCAGTGAGCCCTGTCTCACTGAGGTCTCTCATTCAAGCCATCTTCATTTCTACCTTCATTTCTGAGTGCACTTTCCCTGGGTGCATTCTCCATTCTTAGTTACGAATTCAGGTGTACCCACATGGGTACCACCAACTCCACAGGCTTTTCTGAGTAGTCCAAGCCACTGTCATCCTTTTCAGGCACTATATGGACAATTTGATTACTTGAGATTATATGAGGCCCTGTGTTACTAGCTATTTTTTCATATGTGTATGACTTAGTTGTCTAACTAGCATATACTTTTCTTGAGGATAATAAAAATATACTCTATCTTTTCTTAAAGGTAAGGACTATGTCTTACTTACTCTTTCATTCACTTAGGCATTAGATATTTATGGAGTACCTATATTAAAAACTGGAGATGTGAAATGAATTCGTCAGACACAGTCTTTCCCTCAATGACATCACAATTTTGTATCTCCCGCAGTGCCTCACACAGTGACAAGCAGACGGAAGTCTTCACCCATCTATTTACTGAAAAACTGACCAATGAGAAGTTGGCCACATTTCTTTTTTGCATACTACTAACTGATCACCAGAGCAATGACCTCCCCACAAGATACTTCTTAGATAAGTGACTGAAACTCCTAGTTAAAAGAAGAAGTGAAGGCTATTTCTTCAGTGACACTATACACTAATTCCTTCAGTGACACTGTATCTATCTATAACCTAAAGACCATCAAGATTTCATTCTACTAGATGCTATATTTTGCTATTGGAATGAATAAATGAAAGCCTATCTCATTGCAGGGAAGGAAAAATATCTTTCCCTCACTTATCCTAGGTTCATGACGGAGGCCCCTATAACAAAAAACAAATTAATGGGAGAAAAAATACATAAATTTACTTAATATAAGTGTGACATGGGAGCCTTCCTAAGGAAATGAAGACCTAAACATATGAGTAAATCTGTATATTTTTATGCTAGGTTTGATGAATAAGTGGATCATTGTGGATAAGTAAGATTAGATTAAAAAGTATGACCTAATGGTAATAAACTGGAGGAAACATAGCAAAGTATGTTTGTTCAGACTTTTCTGTGACCCTTTGTATTCGGAGATAAGGATGTTCCTTTCCTCTGGGTATAGAGAGGGTACCTCTCAATTAAGGTCTTATGATTTGCTTTAGAGGAAGGTCAAAAACGCCTTCCTAGGTTTTATGACCTGCTACAGAAGAGAAAGGCAAGGGGAGGGGAAAATGAACTAATGCTTCTGCTGTTTTCACAAATGCCATACTTTGGGGTAGACGGCCATCACTGGGGTAGAACTCCATCATTATCATAGATTCCTTTTGGGAAAGCATTATTTTAAAATGGTTTCCTTTTTGCTACTAGTTTCTTCATAGTCAGGATTTTAATATATAATTAAACATTTAAAAATTTAAAATTAAATTTTATTATGTAATTAAAATTAATTTGCATTTTTGCAACACTGATGAGGAATTCCTCATTTATGTATGGATCAATACTACAGAACTTTCTTCACAATCATTTTGTTTGCTAGTAAAACTAAAGAGAACAAACTAACTTATTCCATACTAACTACAAAATTATCTTTCTTGGACAGGTGCAGTGGCCCACACATGTAATCCCAGCACTTTAGGAGGCCAAGGTGGATAGGCATGGTGGCTCATGCATGTAATCCCAGCATTTTGGGAGGTCTAGGTGGGTGGATTACTTGAGGCCAGGAGTTCAAAACCAGCATGGCCAAAATAGTGAAACCTCATGTCTACAAAAAATACTAAAGAACTAGCCAGACATGGTGGCACTCTCCTGTAAATCCCATGTCCTCATGAGGCTGAAGCACCAGAATCGTTTGAACCTAGGAGGCTGGGGCTGCAGTTAGCTGAGATCACACCACTTTCCTCCAGCCTAGGCAACAAAGTCAGACTGTCTCAAAACAATCAAACAAACAAAAAACTTATCCTTCTGGTGTTAATTTTATCTATAGTGATACATGTCTAAAAAGTAAACATGAACGATGAATGGCTGGGACTGGTACATCATCGCCATTCTGAAAATTCTTATTAATACCTCTAAGTCTGGAAAAATGCACACTAAACAGATTTGGCTTCTAAAAACAGCTTTATTAAGGTATAATTTCTATGTCATAAAATTCACCTGTTTTTAAGTGTCCAATCTAATGAGTTTTAGTAAATTTGTACAGTTGTGCAACTGTCACCATAATTTAGTTTTAGAATACTTCCAAAAGGTCCCTCAGCCGATTTGCCCATTCCTGCAAATATCCTTTCCTTCTATGATGTATAGAAAATGGCTATTTGGGAGGCAGAGTTAACAACAGGGAGGATGTTCTCATGGCAGAGGATCTCACCCTGCCCCACTGTCCCCAACCAGGAGTAAACCCTGACAAAGGACCTCTCAGAAGAGAGTAGGATCCAGGCAACTAGTGTATAACCACTTCACCTCAACTGCACTTGCTTCCTCCAGAGACCATTCTTTATGGGCTCAGGAAAGTGAATTAGCCAAAAATACCCAGTCCTGAAACTTAACTTGAAGGAAAATCAAACTGGCCTCACATAAAGAGAGAAGAGTTAAAGTCATTCACTTGATATCAAAACAAATAGAATGTATGAAAGAGTCACATAAGACCATGATTAAATTAAATGGTATGGCTTTCATTGTGCTTCTATCAAAAGTACAATGTAAAAACAGGCACATGTCCAACCCAAAAGGAAACATGATATGAGAAACCAATTGCTTCAGGCACCAGAGCAGCTTAGGGAAAAATCAATCAATCAAGAGCCCAAAGACTGATGTCCAAACAAAGTAAAGTGAAAAAGGGAGTGTGGAAGGCAGCTTCTAAGATGGCCCCCACTGATCCCTGCCTCCTGGTTTTCACACCCTTATATAATCCGCTCTTTGCGTTTTGCTTCTAGCAAATAGAACACGACGAGATGATTATGGGCTATCACTTTGGGATTAGATTTCAAAAAGACTGTGGCTTCCATCTTGGGCACCCTCTCTTGCTCGCTCTGAGGAAAGCCAGCCTCATGTTGTAAGTTGTCTTATAGAGAGAATCACTTGTTGAGAAACCGATGTCTTCAGCCAACAGCTAGGGAGCACCCAAGACCTCCTGTCAACACCACCTGACTGAACTTAGAAACAGATCCTCTCCACAACTGAGCCTAGAGAACAATGCTACCCTGGCTGATACTCTGGTTGAAGTCTTGTGAGAGACGCTGAGCAAGGGGCTCTCAGCTAAGCTATGCCTGTATTCCTAAGCCATAAAAATTGTGAGCCTATAAATGTTTATGGCTTTAAGCTGCTAAATTTTGGGGTAGTTTGGTGACCAGAAATAGGTTACTAACACAGGGAAAATAAGGAAACAAACTGAGACTCGAAGTCACCATTAGTATAAAATAAATAAAAAGGGAAAACAAGACAAGACGCTGACATCCCTAAAAATTAATTTACTGACAGTGAAAAAGTTTGCATAATCGTGGTGAATTCAAATTTTAAAATAATAAAAGAAACAAGGAAATTGAAGCAATTAGAGAAAAGCTAATAAAAATGAGAGGCAGATAAAAATAATCTAATAAGAGAACAGATCCCTAAAGAAGACAACTTAAGAAATGGAACAGGCCAGGCGCAATGGCTCACGCCTGTAATCCCAGTACTTTGGGAGGCTGAGGCAGATGTATCACCTGAGATCAGGAGTTCAAGACTAGCGTGGGAAACATGGTGAATCCCGGTTTCCCGATGTAAAAATACAAAAATTAGCCGGGTGTGGTGGTTGGCGCCTGTAATCCCAGCTAATAGGGAGGTTGAGGCAGGACAATCACTTGAACCCAGGAGGCAGAAGTTGCAGTGAAGCAGGATCGCCCCATTGCACTCCGGTCTGGGCGATAGATCGAAATTCTGTCTCAAAAAAAAAAAACAGAAAAACAAGAAATGGAACAGACAATGGATCCCAAGACACGAGACAATGTTAAGAATCTCTCTGGATACTTAGGATAACTCCACATCTTTCCCACCATGAATACTGATGCTATAAACATATAAGTGCAGGTATTTTTTTGATACAATGATTTCTTTTCCTATATGCTAAAACTTTGACATCACCACTACACAATATATCCAGGTATCAAAACTGCACTTGAACCCTCTAAATTTATGCAAACTTTTTTAAAAAAGAATCTCTCTGGAGTTAAGAATGAACAGACCAAAACAAGTACAAATATCAAAATTTAAAAAAAAAAAAGTTGTAAGAATATTTCACACTGAGAGATGTTATAATTAAGCTTTTATACTTCGAGGACAAATACAAAGTCTTTTAGATATCCAAAACAAAAAACAAGTCATCTATATAATAGGGAGATATTAGGCTGGCTTTGCATTTCCCGAGAGCAATATTCAATATCAGAAAATAGTGGTGAAAGTTTGTTACAAAGCTCTGAGGGAAAGAAAGTAAGAGCCAAGACTATTACACACAGCTAAAGTGCCATTCAAATATAAAGGCAAAGAGGACATGTTCTCAAGCATGAAACAATTCAGAAAATGCAATACTTACAATGTAGGAGTCAATCACTAGTATCTAAAACTGAAATTTAATTTTTAAAAAGTTAGTTCAACCTTATTTCATAAGCTATTTTAATTGCAAAGAAATCTTATAGGAAATAAAATCTACATGAGAAAAAGAAATTTGAGGTTTAGCAATTCCTTATATTTCAATTGATCTTTTTTCTATTATTAAAGTAAAATCACATTTTATGTTTTTAACTAAAACAACAACTATACTATGCCATATTCAACAAAAGTATTTCTATCTTTCATTGTAATCATTCTATCTGTACATATGATATAATCTACAGTATACATCTGGAATGATGTTCACTTAAGAATAAGAAGTTATTTGGACTGATTTTCCTTTTTTTTTTTTTTTTTTGTTTTTGTTTTGAGACAGGGTCCTACTCTGTCATCTAGTCTAGAGTGTGGTGGCTTGATTACAACCCACTGCAGCCTGGACCTCCCAGGCTCAGGTGATTCTCCCACCACAGTGCACCTGTGGTCCCAACTACTGGGGGGTTGGGAGCTGAAAATCGCTGGCTAATTTTTTGTATTTTTTTGTAGAGATGGGGTTTCACTGCATTTCCCAAGCTGGTCTCAAACTCCTGGGTTCAAGCATTCTGCCCACCTCAGCTTCCCAAATGCTGGGATCACAGGTGTGAGCCACCGCACCTGATTCAGAGTAACTGTTTTTTTCTCCTCTGAATTCTTCATACTAAAAATAAATGAGTCGTTTTTTATAAAACAGGTTTTGTTCTTCTGTTTGCCTGTTTTTAAATAAGAGCCTGGATGATAATTCTGCAACACATTAACAGAAATACGGAATTCGAGTGATGTGAATATGGAAATTTTTCTTCTTTATGCATTTCAGTTTTTAATTAACCAAACAAGAAAAGAAGTATACAAAGACTCTAGAAGTTACACAATATGGATTTTCATTTTGCATCTGCCGGTGACTTACCCAGCCTGTCCTCGCCTGGAAGGCTGGTTTGTCATTTGGGAAGAAATCAGAGCCACTACTTGCCTCTAGGTAGAGCCCAGTGTCCTACCCACTTCTCAAGATCTCCCTAACTTCTCCTCCAATGCCAGTCCAGAATCTGGGCAGAGGCCTGAGTAGGAGAAGGATTGGCAAGCTCATCCCTGCAATCTCAGCTTTTAGGCAGTTTTCCCTTGCTTTTACCTGCCTAGAGGTAATACACCTTTTTCTCCAGGAGTGATCCCCTTCTTTCTTTCACCTTCCCTCTTTGTACACCACCTCACCCCATCCCACTTGATAAGCCAAAGGACCCCAAGAATCTCTCCCTTGGGAGTGGCACCTACCTCTAGAAGAGCTTGGAAGAGGTGGTTGGATTCGTTAAGCTTTTACAGGCCAGGGGCAGTGGCTCCATGCCTATAACCTCAGCACCTTGGGAGGCCGAGGCAAGTGGATCACCTGAGGTCAGGAGTTCGAGATCAGCCTGGCCAACATGGTGAAATCCCATCTCTACTAAAAATACAAAAATTACCTGGGCATGGTGCTGGGTGCTTGTAATCCCAGCTAATTGGGAGGCTGGGGAAGGAGAATTGCTTGAACCTGGGAGGCAGAGCTTATAGTGAGCCAAGATCACGCCACTGCACTCCAGCCTGGGCAACAAGAGATAATCTCCATCTACTTTTACAAAGGAGTCTGGGGTCCAAAACTGACCTTTGACCAGCACAGTCATCAATGCATCTATTTTCCTAAAGTACTTTTTACTGAGAGACAAGGACAATAAAGAACAAGAACCAAGGGCTTCAGGGTCCTTTCTTTAACAATGATACCTGTTCTGCCTACTTCCCAAGAGAACATGTTTTAATATGGTTACTAAATATAATATAGTTAATATTAATGAAATGTTTAAAATTACAAACCATTATAAGTAGTTGTGTTATTACTGGACAACAATTCTAAATTAATATCTTCACAAGGTTGTAGGTAGAGTTTCAATCTTCATCAAAGCACGTGCCTTTGAATCAGAGACTCCAGGCTTGAAAACCGCTTTTTACATTCTCTGTCTCCCAACTGAGCAAATTACTCAACCTCATTGTCTGTCACATCTGTGACGTGTCAACAGTAAGGTGTACTTCACAGTGTTGTGAGAACTAAATAAGAAAAACACCTACTGAACTAAATAGGAAAAACACTAAAATGTGAAAACAACTACTTTATTGGGTAGTCAATGTTAGCTTTTTCTTTTGCTGTCACAAAAAAAAGCTTTTAAAAGAGCGCTTGTAATAAGAACACCACAACACACAGACTTTACATCTTAAGCAGCTGAAATGAAATACCCAAAGAGGATGAGAATGAGCTCTTATAATCTTAAAATAGTTATGTTTCTCAGCTGGTATCTTTGATTACTAATTAAGCAAAGGCTTATTTATTTAGTAAACGCTTACTAATTGCCAGGCATTGTGTTAGAAACCTTTTAGGTAACAACCCCATGAAGATGGACACTTATTATCCCCATATTGGAGAGAAGGAACTGAGATCCTAGAGATGAGAAGCCCTCAGGTCCATCTGAGGTCTGTGCAATAGCCTAACAGGAATTCCCATCAGCAGGGAGCAGTGACTCATGCCTATAATGCCAGCATTTAGGGGGCTGAGGTGGACAGACCACCTGAGGTCAGGACTTCGACACCAGCCTGGCTAACATGGTAAAACCCTGTGTCTACTGAAAATACAAAAAATTAGCCTGGTGTGTGGTGGTATGCGTCTATAATCCCAGCCACTCAAGAGGCTGAGGCAGAAGAATCTCTTGAACCTGGGAAGCAGAGATTGCAGTCAACCGAGATCGTGCCATTGCACTCCAGCTTGGGCAACAAGAGCAAAACTCTGTCTCAAAAATAAGCAAACAAACAAAAAAGAATTACCTTCACAATCAGCTCAGAAATCTAAGGAACACTGGTATCTTTAGAACCTAAGACACCCCAAATCAGTATCTGCTCTTCACATGGGAAAACCTACCTTAACACCTTAATAAGACCTCTTAAGCTTCAAACAGTATTTCTAAGAATTTAAACTGAAGGCTGAAGGAAGGAGCTAAGACTCTCTGGGTTTTGCAGAGAATTATTAACAATGCTAAAATTTGGAAAATCTAGCTTAACTGTATAAGCATTAGTGTTATGTGGTACCATTTGCTTTTATTAAACCCATATTTAGTTTGAATGCTAATTAATTTAAAATTGCCCACAATGTTAAAGATGAGTGACAGGTAAAACAATTGTTCATTATATTCCTTCCCTTTAATAGCTATACATTTTTCCATTGAGGTTTTTAAGACACACACACACACACACACACACACACACACACACACACACAAAATCTCCCATGATCTCTGCAATAAGTGGCTGATTCATGTAAATTTTACAGAAAGCACCCTTCTCTGGATAATTTTAACTTTTCCTAAAAATAAACATTCCAGTCACCAACCCAAGGAGGGCGCAGCAGATCAAGAATGCACTGTCATGGCAGGTGGAGAATCAGTCATTATGGGAAGTGAAACAGACGTAAGCGGCATAGGAACTGATACAGCAACATCTGATTCCATCCAGCAACCTTTAAAAAAGTAAGCATTTCATAAGCTGTTGGGAGACTTTGCACAATCGCTAGCAGTACTACTGGTGACTATTTAAAAATACTAAAGCTACAATGTATTTTTTGTTGTGGAGGAAGTACAAGTGGAATGCTGAGTCAAAAGCAAATATGCACACTCACAGCTGACTATAGGACTCTTTGGAATGCATTCAGTGCTTCAAAATTTAAAATTTAAGACCAGATTTATGCTACTGAAGGTTGGGTTCTCTCCTGCTCTCCTGACTCACAAGATCATCAAAGAGTAGCCATTCAAAAATTTCAGTAGAATGACATCCTCTCTGATACTTTTCTAAACTTTTACAATATTTCAGTTTAATTATCAAAACATATATGTATACACAAACACTGAGGGATGTGAACAACCTTAAAACACCTCAAAATGCACACCAATGATACAACACATTGCAAATTGTAAGTAAAGCAGTAACTATGATCATCGTCATCCCCAGGAAGCAAGAGAAGCCTCTCAAAGGTCAGATTATTCTAGCTACCTCTTGGATGCCCCCAGGACTCTGTATAAACTGTAAGTGCTCATTATTATGTTCTATTAAAAGGTCTCCTATGAGATTGCCAGAAAGAAACTTTCCAGCAAAGTCTCTAAAGTATTATCACGTAACTTCTAAGGGAATCTATGCCCCCTTTTCTGACAGTTGTCATGCCCAAGGGTGGGCATAGGGAGTCATGTATTTACTATGTGACACTGCCCCTGTGCCACAGTCAATGAAGCAAAAGTGGAATCTGCCCAAATTCACCTCCAGAAGTTTGCTATTGGTGCAGAAAGGGCAGCAGTTTTGTAGGATATCTTGGGAGGTAAGGAGTCACTGTCTTCTGTGACATGCACAGAGGAGCAAAGGAAGGCCAGCAGAGTGGAGAAAAACAAGGAAGACGCCAAAACCAGAATCCCACTTCTCAAAGACAGGCCCACGGTGGAGCTGCCTCAGGACCATGGGCAACGTGAAGCTGCCTCCGGGCCTTCACCACCTCATCAGCACAATGATGCCAGTATGCTGAGACACTCACACTCCCTTATCACAAACTGCCCATTTCAAGTTCTAGTAGTTTGTGTGGGTGTTACTTCCTTCCAAAGAGCCTTGACTAGCAGTTACAATAGTCTAAGCTAGTTATCAGGCCTCTAAATAAGACACTAAGTACCTTCAGGCAACTTTTGCGATCCTCACTTTCTGCTCCCCAAGGATTCTCATCTTATCACTGAAGGAGCTGGACTAACAAGGGCTTTTCAGTGTTAAAATTCTATGCATGACATCAATACACTAAACTGATGGTGGCCGAGCTAGAGGCTGGAGCAGAGACAGGAATCTGGCACTGGCCCTCCAGAAAATGCAGTGCTTCCAGGGAACTCTGCCGAAAAGCCCTGACTTGGATGCTGTCTAGGGATCCTGGCTTACCCTGGGCAAACAATCTTCCCAGTGAAGAGCCACTTCCCTTGAGCAGCTCCATGTGCTTGCCCAAAGGCAACAGACAGGTACATGGAGTCTTACTCAAGTCCAGGGACCAGGAAGCTGGGGAAGACGAGACTCTGTCACTGCCCATGGCCTGAACCCACAGCTCCCTGGGGAAAAGCAAATGCTTCCAGCCCTGGATAGAGGCGCCAGAGGGAGGCCAAGGAGGTAAGCTATGACAGAGAGATCAGTGGCCAAAGGGCGGCGTCATCCCTGGGAACATCCCCACCACCACTGAATCAGCAGCCCTCTGATTAGATGGAATAAACTGCTTTTAACTTTGGAAGTCTGGCTTCAACTTAGTGGTAAGGGAGGGGAAAAAAAGGAAGTGAACAAGGCGGCTGGCGGAGGTGGAGAGGCTCCAGCCCCAGTCCAGGCCCCCAAGGCCCAGCTGGCCTTCCTTTTGGGGTTAATCATGATCCTTATTTGACCACAAATGGAAAAAATTCCACAGAGACTTAAACAGAGGCCATCAATACCTAAAATAAAGAAGGGGGGGGGTGGGTCTAGAAAGAGAATGGCTCTTAAAAGCAAACTCCAGAGCTCTGACACTGTATGGGGACTCATTAAATGGCATTAATGGCTCCCACAAAGTTAGGGCTTTGTATATATCTGCATAGCTATGTTATGTGATCTCTCAATATTATTTTAGACTGAAGAGTATCTTGTTCAGAACTATGAGCTTTTGTAAGGAGTTCCTTCTTACTTGACAACTTGAAATATTGTTAGACCAGCATACCATTCATAAGATTTTAAAAAGGACTAATCAGAATTCTGGCAGCTTTGGCCAGGCATGGTGGTTCATGGCTATAAACCCAGCACTTTGGGAGGCCAAGGCCGGTGGATCACCTGAGGTCAGGAGTTCAAGACCAGCCTGAGGCCAGGCGCAGTGGCTCACACCTGTAATCCCAGCACTTTGGGAGGCTGAGGTAGGTGGGTCACCTGAGGACAGGAGTTTGAGACCAGCCTGGCCAACATGGTGAAACCCCATCTCTACTAAAAATACAAAAATTACCTGGGCATGGTGGTGTGTGTCTGTAATCCCAGCCACTTGGGAGGCTGAGGCAGGAGAATCGCCTCAATCTGTGAGGCGGGGGTTGCAGTAAGCCAAGGGTTAGGGTTAGGGTTAGGGTTAGGGTTAGACTCTGGGCTAACAATCCAAGATCACATCACTGCACACCAGCCTGGCGACAGAGCAAGACTCTGTTTAAAAAAAAAAAAAAAAAAAAAAAAGACCAGCCTGGCCAACATGGGGAAACCCCATTTTTACTAAACATTTCTTAAAAATTAGCCAGGCATGGTGGTAGGCACATGTAATCCCAGCTACTCTGGAAGGTGAGGCAGGAGATTCACTTGAACCTGGGAGGTGAAAGTTGAAGTGAGCCGAGATTACACCACTGCATTCCAGCCTGGGTGACAGAGTAAGACTCTGTCTTAAAAAAAAAACAAACAAAGCACAGAACTCTGGAAGCTTTAAGAAGAATTGCAGAATAAGCTGTTTTAAGACACACTCTGGCAGAAAAATATTAATCACAATGATTATCAATATTTATAGCAATGAAGATAAATATTATTGATAATGTCTAATACCTAGTAAATTGATTATCTGGTGCTGTTCTAAATACTTTATATGCATTATTTCATTTAACCCTCTCAATAACCAGTATGATAAAATTACTGCAATCAGTGTGGGAGATACTAATGCTGCTGGTCCATGGAACACAATTTGAAAACCAGTGCTTTAGACACAACAGAGCCTTTCGTTTCTCCTACTGCCCTTGGTTGCTGAGTTTTTTGACCCCAATGGTTTCAACCATTTAGGCTGTGAGAAGTGCCTGCCCAGTCTCATCTATCGGGCCTGGTTCACAAGCTAAGTACCACCACAGTGTAAAACAGCCAGACCAAATGCTGGCCATCCCCCACAGCTATTTCCTTCTTCCAGACAAAAGTCACTAGCAATGCCAAATAACTCAGCTGTTCACAGACCAAAATGCATTTTTCAAATTAAGTTATTTTTAAGCCTGCTTTCTTAATAGCAACAATGTTCTAAGGATAATTTATAAAACCAAAACAGGTAAACAAACAACAGTTTTGTTTGAACTCCTGGTCTTAGAAAAATATGCCAGCATCTGCAAAACACAATTAAACACCTAAACATTTTTATATTTGAATGAAACAAACAAACAAACAAAAGCCTCAATTAATGTCTCTATTGTTGGCTTTAAAATGGCTGGTATCAGGTAACAAAGAAGCGAAAAGGGATGGGTGCTAACAACCTCTGGGTTGTGACTCTGGGCTAACGTGGACAATTATCATTGAAGTGAGTTAACATTAATCCCATTTAATTAACTATATTTAACAGATGTGTACACAAGCTCAGAAAGACTCAAGTCACTTTCCAAGATGCTGGTCAATCTTAAGGCCTTGATTCAAACCCAGGCCTTTCTGCCTCCAACAGCCAAATTATTTCCATTATACCATGCACACAAAAATTCCTTAAATAAAAATGTACAGTATTATGGAAATGTAGAGCTTCACGGGCCCTTTGAAACTCCCTAATTCAACATCTCATTTGATAGATAGGAAAACTGTAATAAATAATTTCCAAACATGGCCACCAACAATTCCTTCCCTCCTCCGGAGGTACACTGCTCCTTCCATCAAAGGGTAGCACTATTTCCTCTCCTCTTGACCTTGTGACTTGCTGACCAATAGAATACAGTGGAAATAACAGTGTGCCAGTTCCAGAGGTAGTCCTTAGGAAGCCTAGCAGCTTCCACTTCCATGTGCTCTGGGAAAAGCCAGACGCCATGTTGTAAGGGAGCTCAAGCCAGATTACTGAGTGATGAGACACCTTGTGAAGAGACAGGGTATCACTGAGAAGAAATAAACACGTGAGTGAAGTCTTCAAGAGCTTTGTAGCCCAGTCATTAACCAAATGCAACTGAGTGATTGACCCCAGCCAAAGACAAATAAAGCAGAAAAACTGCCTAGCTGGATTTTCTGACCCACTGAAATGTGAGAATAGTGGGGCTTCTTTGTCACACAGTTACAGATAATGAAAACAAGAGCTTAGCTGACTTGTCCCTAGATAGGAATCAATAGCAAGGAGTACAATCTAACACCCCTAACTTCTAATCCTGACCACCTGCCACTGTAGCCCAAAGTATAAACTGATTAATAAATAGGGCACCCAACAGACTGGCTGACCTATAGCTTTGCCACAACATCCCATTCAGAAACATGGCTGAAAAAAATTACTGGGCTCATTTGATGATAACCCAGTTATGCTGGGTGCTCTGGTATCTCTGTTTCACTAACCTTTAGTGATGTAGGTTTGACACATTAATTTCTCATTGTAAACTTCCTGAGGTTAGAGACGGGCAATCATCAGCCTCATCTGTGTCTATAGTGCCTAACCCAGGGCCTTGCATGATGAGGATAAAGATTTGCTAATTGAGCCCTCACATATGAAAAGAATTAGACTACTCCTCACTCCCAAAAATTATGAGTACATGAACAAATAAGAAGTCAAGGCCAAGTCCCTCAAATACTATACAGCATGTCACTGTAAAATAATAAAATAATTACTGACAGCCCAAGACATGCATAAAATGTTATTTTCCCACTTTCACAGCATTATCTTTTATAATTAATTTGATATCCAAAAGAAACCCTGTAAAACAGGTACTGCTGTTACCCCTATCTTATAGCTAAAGAAATAGATGCTCAGAAGGGTAATAAAATTCACCCAAAGTCATCCAGTTTTCATAAGTGAAACCACAACATGAATTCAGGAATCCTGATTAAAAGTCTGACATTTTAATCTTCTAGAATCCTTACCTCAAAAACTTGATGATCTAAATCTCAAGAAGTACTATCAAAGAACCTAAAGTAAAATGAATAGATTACAGAGAACCATAAAAATTTAGAACCAGACATGATCTCAATACTAATCTGTAACATATGGTGAATTTTTCAGGTAATAAGGATCTGGATGCTGGAGCTGGTACATACGTTACCAGAATCTATATAATGCTCTTCCACTGTGGAACAAACAGCATAACATTCTTTTTTCACCTCATATTACACTTGCAAAATATAGCACAAGTGTGTGCATGTGTGTATGTGAGTGTGTAGGGTAACTATCAATAATATGGTATTTCCAGCTGTCTTAAAATCAGTGTGTTTGTCACATGACACTCACATGAGACAAAGTGACACATATAGAGGCCTAGCTTTCTGGATTACTTAATCATGGATATTCCAAGAGTCTGCTACTAGAAAAGTATCTCAAAGGACAATAAGCAAACACTGTGTATCTTTACATTATCTGGCTAATGACAACTACACTACTGCATACTTAGGCCATTTCAGTGGAATGTCATTTCCATGGAATTCTCTGGGACTATAAACTCCAAGGACACTCTCAATCCCTACCCCATCCCTCACTTTCTCAACTAAGCATCCCCCAAACTGACAGTAATGAGAGCAAAAAGGAAAGGTGAGTCAGATGAGCAGCAATGGTAATACTATGACTTCAAGGATTTATTCCCAGACCCGACTGGCCCCACCACCGAGCCTTTACTGCTGGGACCAGGGCTGAGCTGGGGTCCCAAAGCTTTCAAAGGACAAAGAAGATCCTTATTCTCTGACCATCATTTCCAGGTTCCTAAATCTGGAAAGGAGGCACTCAAGAGGCAGTCTTGTGTCACTCTGGGAATGCTTTCTCTGGGGCCACTTTGGTTTTCATTGTTGGGACTGTTTTCCCTCTGTGTTTGGTGATGGTACAGCCTAGTGTGGAGAACTCTATGGCAGAAGCAATCTAAAAATACACATGCATTACAGGCTAGGGATGCAAGTGTGCAGACATAACCATCAGGCAAACAAACAGATATTTAGGATGTCATAGTAACTTAGGCACGAGCCAGAGCCAACAACTGTAAAAGCATTTTAGTTGCTGTGATTCTTTATATCACAGTGGGAAGATATTTGGGAAAACATGGAACAATGATGCCCCCTACAGCCTTCGGCGAGAATCCAAGGTGCTTACTGAGTTCATCTATTTGATAAGAGATCCTGAGTTTACTTTTCTGATAAGAATTAATTACTTTTACTTTTCGGTGAGAATTAATTTTTACACTAGAATAAGTAATAAAAGCACATGCTTTGTACATATGTTGGAAAAAAAGTAAAAGAAGTAGTCAAGGTCAAACACTAAGAAATTAGTTAAAATAAAATATAATAATGTCCAGACAATAAAAACCATTATACTGAAACATTTTACTTTTCTGAGGGATACAAAAGCAAATTCTATGAACTGTCACAAAGATTATTAGTAGAGCTATTTTCTTTTCTTTTTTAGACAGAGTCTCTCTCCATTTCCAGGAGCCAGGCTGGAATGCAGTGGCGTGATCTCGGCTCACTGCAACCTCTGCCTCCCAGGTTCAAGCAATTCTCCTGCCTCAGCCTCCTGAGTAGCTGGGACTACAGGTGCGCACCACCATGCCCCACTAATTTTTGTATTTTTAGTAGAGACAGGGTTTCACCATGTTGGCCAGGATGGTCTCCATCTCTTGACCTCGTGATCCGCCCGCCTCAGCCTCCCAAAGTGCTGGGATTACAGGTGTGAGCCACCGCACCTGGCCAGCAGAGCTATTTTCAAAAGAATTATTAAAAAATATTTTCAGGCTGCGAGCAGTGGCTCACATCTGTAATCTCAGCACTTTGGGAGGCTGAGGCGGCCGATCACCTGAGGTCAGGGGTTCAAGTCCGGCCTGGACAACATAGTGAAACTTCATCTCTACTAAAAATACGAAAATTAGCTGGGTGTGGTGGGAGGCACCTATAATCTCAGCTACTTGGGAGGCTGAGGCAAGAGAAGCACTTGAACCGGGAGGCAGAGGTTGCAGTGAGCTGAGATTGTGTCATTGCATCCCAGCCTGGGCAACAGGAACGAAGCTCCATTTCAAAAAAAAAAAAAAAAATTCAAAGTGGAACTGTGGACTCCTAAAAGGAAAAATAGGTTGAGATGAATTTTTTTCAAAACAAGAAATATACCACAAATTGGAGATTACATTCCCTGACTGGAACTGAAAAAAAGACCAGTAAGAAATAATTCGAAGCTGGAGTGACTTCCCTGTTTTCTATGATCCATGATGAAAGAAACTTCTCATCTTTGGAACAAGGAAAGTGGAGGGTACTGGGTACCTCAAAAATGCTTTAGATCACACCTGACCAATGCACTGCCTAGGACAGCTTTGAACGCAGCCCAACACAAATTTGTACACTTTCTTAAAAAATTAAGAGGTTTTTTGTGTGTGTTTTTTTTAAAAGCTCGTCAGCTATTGTTAGTGTAAGTGTATTTTATGTGTGGCCCAAGACAATCATTCTTTCAGTGTGGCCCAGGGAAGCCCAAATATGGGACACCCCTTATATAGACTATTCAAGGCCTATGCAGATACAAAAGAAGCAAAAGACAGGTCCTCCTTCCCAGGGAATGTGGCTAGGCATGATGTATATAAAAGCACATGTATATCATCTCAAGATGAGGTTCTTAGGAAAGAAAAGAAATTGGAAATATATAAAAAATATAACTTAAACTGCACATAACATTGACAGAAACCCATAGCAAGAGAGAAATCAACATGGAAAAAGTTTAGATGTGTAACAAAGAAAAAGCGAGTCATTCACTGGTCAAGCCTGGGAAAAGCTGATGGGTGTGGACCAAAGAAGAAAAGGTGAGATAGCAAGTAGAGAGAAAACCATAGAAAGGCCAGATGATTGCGGGAAACACAAATACGTCAGTTTCACAGGAATAGGTGGGCCATGTTCCCCAGTTCCAAGATCAAAAAACATGGGTCTAAGTTAAAAAGGAAGGAGAGAGTAATTATCAGAATGCCTTAAGTCTAGCTGGAGACTGTAGATTAGATCCAATTAAACAAAAAGAATTACCCTGATCACCTAAGCAAGGAAGTAACATGATGAATATGATGTTAAGAAAACATTACCCTGGCACTTGTCTAGATGAATTAGAATGGTAAGAGAAGAGAGGCACAGAGGTCCTTAGAGATTAACGTGGACACATAAACAACAAGGACAATAAAGGCTTGGATTTGAAAGAGGAGTAAATTCAAGATGCTCTGCAGAGCAAAAATGCATTTAGTAAGTGACTAAAGAATGAAGGACAAGTAGACATCATTTGGCAAGCCCAGGGGGTGTGAAAGTAGCATCAGACACTTTCAAAGCAAAAATCAGCTTAGAGGAAAGCTATGATAAACTCAGTTCTTTGTTGAGGTTTTAGTGATCAATGTAGGCAGAAACTTCTTGGAGCAGGTGGAAATTTGAGACTAAAAAGGAGGATGAAGCCAAAGCTGTATTTACACATTTTTTAGTCATCCAAAAAAACAACAGACTAGTTTATCAGTTATCACATGAGGCAAGGACTGGGAAAATGAAGCCTAGAAAAAACTGGGTGTCTGGCCAGAAAGGCAGAGAGAACACTTAGAAAAGAAATTTCATTTCAAGTCCAAGAATTTTGTTTCAAAGTCATCAACTCTCAGAGGAGATGCCCGACAGTGTGAGAAAGTACCTACATGCTTAAAGCCTGAGGTAAAACTCATTGGGTGACTGCTGGTGAACTTTTATTAATTTTATTTCAATTCATTCACGAAATCAGCACGTATTTACTTGAATAGCACGGGCAACGTAATAGAACAGATGACACTGAATGTTAAAAAGCATCTTTTTTTAGTTTGGGCAGATCACCAACCACTCTGCAAACTCTCATTGACCCTGTCTTTAAAACATAAAGCCTTTACAAGGAATACATGAAATTAAGTAGAAACTGGAAGATGCAGACGTTAAGTATCAGGAGAACTATTGAGGTACTTTTTTCACTTTAAAAGTTTCAAGAGACAAATCTCTGTAAAAACATTCTTAGAGACAAAGGTTGCATGCTCCAAGGTTTCTTCCAGTAAGGCATATAACCATTTAAAATGTTTGTGATGTATTCTTCAGTTTTATTCTTTCTTAAAATGTATAGAAATATCAGTACCTGGGACTCAACTGATATTAAAATAATTGCATAAATCTTTTCAATGTGATATACAAAATCAATGCAGCCATTTTCAAATGAGCACTGATAAAGAAGTCAGTACCATGTTCCCATTTAAGCAGACTAAAAAACCTAGGACACAGGATTTAAGTGATTCCTTGAGGCACACTAGCAAGACAAAAGCCTAGTGATTCCCATTTACTATTCAACTATCTCTTTCTCTGAAAGTTTAAATAGCTTCTCTACACTTTTACTATAAAGGGAAAATCATCATCAATTCTTAGGCATATTTCTCTTTTTGTGGTGTTCTAAGGAATTCGAAGACTAAGGTTAACTGAAATTCAGAGCAGAACATAAAACTATAATTGGTCCAAAAGAGTGGAAAGAAAAACACTGATAGTAAAGATGCAGGGAGGTTTTTTTTGAAATATTTGTCATAAATAATGTTACTGTTTTTTTTTTTTTTTTTTTAATAAAATACCTCCTAAATATTAATAAAACCTTAAATCTTTTACTTTAGATTTAGAAAATGACTCAAGGTTTCTACCCCTAAATTCCAGCCCTCCCCTCTCCCAGAATAAAAAGTAGACAGCCCCATCAACAGCAAAAGTAAAAGCTTTTAGCCTCCTGGAATGGGTGGGAAGAAAGAGGAGGGGATCATTACACATTCCCTGTAGAAGACAAAGCCAGATGCACATTCCAGAGAAATCTGGTGGGTCCGAGTTTTTCCTTAAATACAGACTGGCCTGTCACTAAGCCAGGCTCTGTAATCTTCCCAGGCTGCCACTGCTAGGGAAGCCAGGAATCCCTTCTAATTAATCAAGCCCTCCCAACAAAAATTTTCCCACCCACAATAAAGTAGGTTGGGGGGAAGGGAAGCAGCAGAGAAAGCTCTGTAGCCAAAAGAATTCTAGACTTTAGTGTAATACCTAACTAATCCAAGAAAACAGATGTAGGAAGCAGAGGAAATGATCTACAGGGACACACAATGAGGTAGGAAACTTTCACAGCACTGCTCTGCTGGGACCCAAAATTTAAATTCAAACTCATAAGATATAATTATTATTGAGAATGAGTTTGGCAGCATTCTATACTTTTTCAAATGCCTCTAAGGCAGGAGGTGGACACATAAACTTTCCTGAGGTAGACACCATATGTATCACTTGACACTTTTAACAATAACTTGATATTTAAATTTCTTCTTTTTTTAACCAAAGTCTTGTTTTAATGGATAAACATTGATGATTATTATATTATGTGTCCAGGTCTATTTCTTGCAAAGGAAATGGCTTTCCCTTGGCCTTGCTAATTTAGCCCACACTTGCAGCCAGTTTAACCTAAGGTAAATTCATTGAATGCTTATTCTGGTAAGGTACAAGGAGGTAGGAGTACCAAGGATATAGTGATTAAGATCTGTGCTGGCCAATATAGCTGATACTAGCCACCTGTGCATACTGAGCATTTGAAATGCAGCTAACAGGAAATTGAGATGCGCTGTAAAAGATATATTTGTAAACTGGGTGCAGTGGCTCACGCCTCTAATCCCAGCATTTCGGGAGGCAGAGGCAAGTGGATCACTTAAGGTCAGATGTTCAAGAGCAGCCTGGCCAACATTGCAAAACCCAGTCTCTACTAAAAATACACAAATTAGTTGGGCAAAGTGGTGTGTGCCTGTAATCCCAGCTCCTTGGGAGGCTGAGACAAGACAGCCACTTGAACCCAGGAGGCAGAGGTTGCCGTGAGCCAAGATCGTGCCACTGCATTCCAACCTGTGTGACAGAGTAACGGAACGAGACTCCATCTCAATAAATAAATAAATAAATAAATAAATAAATAAAAGATATATTTGTGGCTAGCTGTGGTGGCTCACGCCTCTAGTTCCAGCACTTTGGGAGGCCGAGGCAGGTGGATCACAAGGTCAAGAGATCAAGACCATCCTGGCCAACATGGTGAAACCCCCGTCTCTACTAAAAAATACAAAAATTAGCTGGGCGTGGTGGCGTGTGCCTGTAGTCCCAGCTACTCGGGAAGCTGAGGCAGGAATCACTTGAACCTGGGAGGTGGAGGTTGCAGTGAGCCAGGATCGTGCCACTGCACTCCAGCCTGGCAACAGAGTGAGACTCCATCTCAAAACAAAACAAAACAAAACAAAACAAAAAGATATTTTTGTATACATATTCTACACATAAATCAGTGTTTGTGAGTGTGTTTATTTTAGACTCTGCAGGCAGTAAGGTCTTTGTTGCAACTACTCAACCCTCCACTCCATTACAGCATAAAAGCGGCCAGAGACAATATATAAACAAGTGGGAGTGGCTGGATTCCAGTAAAACATTATTTACAAAAGCAAGCAGCTGGTATATGAGCTGTAATTTGCAGATCTCTGGTCTAGATCTTTTCTCTACCCTAAAGAGTTTATTATTTTGAAAATTTTAAAACACTGGGGTGTGTGCAAAGCTTGGATTTAAGATTGCTATGAAGCCTTGGGGAGACTTGCCTGCTGCTACCACTTCTTTCACTTAAAATAAGAGTCACTCATTGAAATACAAGACATACCTCCCTGCTACAAGCTGCAGTAGCCCAGAAGTCTGCAGATCCTGAAAGCTATAATTCCAAGGATTCCCACCTCATGCACTACTGCCATTTCCTGGAAGTCTGGCCTAGGAGGCAATTATAAGAAAGAGTTCAAGAGCCAGCTTCGGTAATGCTGCCTGTAGTCCCACCTATTTAGGCTGAGTCGGCAGGATAGTTTGAGCCGAGGAGTTCATGTTCAGCCTGGGCAACATAAGGAGATCCTATCTCTAATAGTGATTAAAAAAAAGAATTCAAGGCCAGACCACAGCAGTTAAAAGGAAAAAAGAAGTATTCATATGCAGGAAGGTCAGAAAATCTTTCTTTGCTTGAAGAAGGATAAGTCGTTTGCTGAATAATTAATGCCATTCCAAGAGCAGTCTTAGAATAAACAACCCAGATCAAGTGGCAAACTACTTGGTGTTTATCCGTTTTTCCGGTACTTTGAAATTCTGCTGTATCCAAGTACTTTTCAACCCAGTCAAAAGTGGATGCATCTCTATGAAAAATTTTCATAAGTTAACTAATTCCTTTTACATTTTATTTATTATTTTTTTTTAATTTAGAGATGAGGTCTCACTATGTTGCCCAGGCTGGCTTCTAACTCCTGGCCTCAAGTGATCCTCCCACCTGGGTCTTCCAAAGTGCAGGGACTGAAGATGTGAACCACTGCACCCAGCCTACATTTTATTTATACATTTAATTTTTACATTAACGCATAGACACATATTAAAATGATATATCAAAATGAAGTCTCAAGCTGGGTGTGGTGTTACACATCTGTAGTCCCAGCTACTCAGGAAATTTGTTTGAGCAGGAAATTTGTTTGAGCCCAGTAGTTCAAGACCAGACTGGGCAGCATAAGGAGACCCCATCTTTCAAACAAACAAACAAAATGGCCTCTTCTGCTCCATCCAGCCACCTCTCTCACTCCAGTTCTCTCTCACCAAGGGAATCCACACTGAAACTTAGCTTTATAATCTGGTAATTTGCCAACATATTTCTAAACACTATGTTTATCCTACAAATAATGTCTTATTACTTCAGTTTTACATACTATATGTGGAAAACGAGGACTTAATCCTTACACCTGCCTCCCACATGTCTCCTTCCCTGGCCTTCCAAAACTTGGAGTTCACAATATTATGAAATGTACCCTCTGTTCAAAGCTGAACCATACAGGAGGATCACTTAAGCCTGGAGTTCAGGGCTGCGGTGAGTTATGATGGTGCCATTGAATTCCAGACTGAGCAACAGGGCAAGACCCCATCTCTATGACAACAACAGCAAAAGGCTGAGCACTATGCTCAGCTTACTATGCTTAATTTCTTATCTTGCACAATTTTTTGTTTACTGAGAGTTGAGGGCTGCATCATTTTTCTTTTATTTTCTATATTCCATGACTAAATCATTCCCATGCTCCCAAAAAAAAAAAACCTCTCTTCTCAATGCATTTAAATACATGAGGTATTTCATTCCTTTCAATTTTTTGTGGGAGAAATCTTTCATGCAACCCTCTGTCTTCTTCCAATAGGACTGGTTACTTTGGTTGTGGCTCAGACAGCAATACCCAGAAATATTACACTTTGACGTACTAAACTAAAAAAGCAGAAGCAAGGTCTCTCTGACCTCTTCTCCTCCTCCCCTCAATCCGTGGTCTCTCCCAAAGCACAAGATGAGGCTGTTAGTTAAAGCTCCATTATCTACCTAGAAACTGGACACCCAAAGACAAACACAATTGCCTTCCATACCTTCCCTGAAATTATCTACAGCAGAAGAGAAGACTGAAGAACACAACCACACAGTGGACGGGCATTTTCACTAGATAATATCTGCTTCTCGGCACATTCAGATTCTAAAGAGAATCATTTACAAGTTAATTTCTGTCACTCAGGTCCATTCATTTTCCCTAAAAATCATTTACCCCTATATCTCCCAGTTCTCTCTCCCCATTGAAGAGGGTTTTAAGGGTCAACCACCTAGCCCTTTGGGTTTTCGTTTGTTGTTGCTGTTTTTAGAGGCAGGGTCTCTCTATGTTGCCCAGGCTGAACTCAAACTCCTTGGCTCAGGCAAATCTTCTACCTCAGCCTCCCCAAGTGGCTGGGACTACAGGCATATGCCATCACATCCAGCTTTTGAGTGTTCATATTTTGTATGACTCCACTGCACTTGTGTGTGCATAATAAATTTGTTTCGCTTTCCTTAGTTAACTTAGTCTTTTGTTACAGGGTTGTCGGCTGTGATCCTTTATGATGGGGAGGAAAGGATCACCCCCTTTTCAGTCTTACACTTTCTAGGCAAAATACACAGTAATCATCAAGGCATTTGGTTAGGCCCTCACCTGTCTGGCTCCCTATTTCCTGGATCCCATATCTGATTCTTTTTGGAAGACCACACCCTTTCAAAAACAGTGTGTATCGGAAGGGAACTTTTCTACGCTTTGCATCCTAAAAATTTTTCTATTCCACCATGTGACTGAAAGTTGGGCTGTAAAGGGAATTCTTGGTTGGAAACCATTTTTCCTAAAATATTAAAGATATTGTTCCACTGTCTCCTAGTTATTGCTGTTGAGAAGGCTGTTCTGATTCTTGATCCTCTGTATGTGATGTTTGCTTTTTAAGTTCTTCTCTAAATTCCTAGTGTTCTGAAATTTTAGAATGATATGCCTTAGCACTACTGTTTTTCATTGACTTTATTGTGTATTAACTCACAGCTCTTTCAAACAGGAACTTCGTATCTCCGCTTCTAGTAAATTTGATTGTATTATTTTTTTCATCATTTTTTCTCAACCAATTTTTTTGTTTTTCTTTCTAGTATTCCAATTTTTCATATCAAGACTAAAACTCTAATTTTCTTGTGGTTTTCTCCCAAATTTTTTTATTGATTATGTTCTACTTTCTGGGCAATGTTCCTTGGTGTTTGTCCCATAATTTATTGAATTTTTATTTATGTTTTTAATTTATAAGAGTTCTTTCCTGTTCTTGGGAATTTCTCTAGTTCATAACATCCTAATCTTGTTTTGTATATATGTAATAGCTTCTTTTCTCACTCTGAGGAAGCAAAATATAGTGTAGTTCAAGTCTTCTCTGGCTCCCTAACATCTCCCTGATCTTTAGAGTTTGTTGATACACTGTACTTTCTAATTCTCATATTCTAAGTTCTCCTTAAATCTGCATAGATACTCTTCTGCATATTCATAATTTAAAAAAAAAGAATGGTGATTGGAAATTTTTATTTTCCTTATTGACTGATGGGCGTTGGAAATCCAGTAGGAATCCATCTATTTGGTTGGGAGATCCCAAATAAAGGCTATGCTATCATCAAATGACTAGAGATAAAAAGAGACACTTCGCCGTGATTAAGAACTTATTTCAACAGATGCAACAATTATAAATCTGCACACACCTACTAACACAGTCTCAAAATATACAAAGCAAGAATCAAAAGTAAAAGGAGAAATATATAAATTTGAAATCATAGTGAAGGTTTTAATGTACCTCTCTTAACAGATAAAACAAATTAACAAAAACATTAGTAAATATATACAATTAACAAACCAGACCCAAGTTACTATATTTAGTTCACTGCACCTGGACAACCATCACATTTTCAAGTGCTTATGGAACATTTACCAAAAAGGACAGAGGTACTGTGCTAAACATCAATAACACAATGATTATTAGAAAATCAGCAAATACTTAGAAACTAAGCAATACATATTTAAATAGCCATTGGATCAAAAACAAAATCACAATGAACACTAGAAATTAGTTTGACTTGAGTGATAACAAAATCCCTACTTTAACTGCATCCCTATCAAAACATGAAGGATACAATTAAAGTAGGAAATGTTTAAAGGAAATTTATAACTTTAAAAGTACATGTATCAGAAAAGAAGGCTCTAAACCAAAAATTTAAGCTTTCACCTTAAGAAACTAGAAAAGAGTAAATTTACCCAAAGAAATTAGAAGTAAGGAAATAATACAGAAAGAAGTAAGGAAATAAAAAAGAAAATGAAATATCATCATACTACAGGACAAAATTATCCAAAGCCAAAACTAGGTTCTCTGAAAAGACTAATAAAATTAATAAGCCCCTAACAGTACTCATCAATAATCATCCCTTTGCAAGGTTCAAGCCTGGCTGTCAGAATATCTGGAAGCAGGAAGGCTCTGGAGGTATAAATAATGCCCTAGAGGTATGAAAGAAAAAGGAGAGTTGAGAATGAACTCATTACAGTGGGTTAAGCCAGTAGTTGCGAAGAACTTCAACTTATAGTTGTGTATCCCTTTAGCATATAATACAATATTTGACACATACATATGCAATTTATATATACCTTCTTTTAATACTTTCTGGTTTATATGGGCTAGTTTGTCCATCATTAAAACTATAAATTTATTGGAGAAGAAGCTATTCAATTGAGCTTTTCACTTAATTCCCTCAAGAAATTCCAACCTTCATGAAACTACAACTAAAAAAATCTCTGATTATTGACAAAGGAAAGCAACATGGAAACTTGCTATTCACCCAGGACCTTGGGAGGCCAGGAGGGGAATGGAGAACAGCAAGGAAGTGAGAGAGTGTTTGCAAATTACAAAAAAACACCATGCTTGTGCCAGACTCTGTTGTGAGTTTTAAAGTTATACTACCCACAAGGTAGCAGAATCCCAAGCCATGAAATTAATATAAAATCTGATCCAAAATGACTAAAATGTTAATCGCTCTAGCAGAAGTAAACTTAAAACTGTTCAAGTACTCTGCAGGACTCATAAGTCTTTCCACGTATATATGTGTGTGCGTGTGTATGTGTGTGTGTGTGTGAGTGTAAGATGTCACTAAAAATGAATGCACAATTAAAACTTATAAATACATTAACAATCCAGCAATTTCAATGACCAACTTATTCCACACTTAATAAATAACAGTGAAAATAGAAGAACAATCTGAGACACTATAAAATAAATCATTTTAAAATTATTAAAAGGAGAAAATTGAAATAAATTTTTAAAACTGGGGAAAGAAAGTATATAGAAAAAGTGCCAGTAGAATTTGCATTTTTAAAATATAAGCAAATATAAATTCTTAAATAAAAAATACAGTCACTTAAAGTAAACAGGGTAGAGAGAAGATTAAATATAGACAGGTTGATTTTAGTGAAGTGAAAGAGGTCTCATTAAAAAGCACTTTGGACCAGGCACAGCAGGTCATGCCTATAATCCCAACATTTTAGGAGGTCAAGGCAGGAGGATCACTTGAACCCAGGAGTTTCAGACCAGGCTGGGCAACATGGCGAGACTCCATCTCTACAAAAAATAAAAAATAAAAATAAAAAAAATTAGCTGGGAGTGGTGGTGCATGCCTATAGTCCCAGCTACTCAGGAGGCTGAGGTAGGAGGACTGCTTAAGCCCAGGAGGGCAAGGCTTAAGTGAGCCATATTCACACCACTGCACTCCAGTCTGGGTAACTGAGATCCTGTTTCAGAGTGAGAAAAAAAAAAGCACTCTGAATCCAATAAGGAAAAGAAAAACAGGGAAGGGCAATTGGCCACTGGCCATGTGGCACTCACACAAGACTTCAGGAGCAGTGTTAACTAGAGAAAGCATATCTGACAACATCAGTAGCTGGTGTGCAGGTCTCCTGCCGCCCACGATACCCTGGGGCGGAGCACAGAAATCTGGCAAAACTTGATGTCAGATATTTAAAAAGGGATCCTCAGGCTTGAGTCATGAAGCTTTTAAGTAAGGTGCATGATTAGAGAAGCACTGGCCCCTAGCCTGTCAGAGGCAGAAATACAATCACCAAGTGATGTGCAGAACCTTCAATGATGTGTCAGAACCCTGTCCCTTTTCTGCTAGCCTGATACTCATGGTTGAGGCAACTCCCCTGCCAGCCATGATCTGGAAGCTTTGTTCTAAGCCTTGCAGATATCACCATAAGATGGGATAATATGGTAGCAGAATATGCCACTTCCATGTGTATGGCTTGGATATCCACAGACTCATCTGTGGTATAATTAGGGGTCTCAGGTCCAAGCTTCATGGTTGACCAGGTTGGACTGCCCTACTTGGCCACAGCCAGTTTCAACAGAGCTTTGCAAGAGGCTTAGCCCTTTTCTGAGCAGACAGCCGAGAGGGGCTCAGACTTGGACAAATTAACCTCACTCTTCCAACGTGTAGTAAACAGTCATATGAGACTATCCAACAAACCTCAAATAAAAGTTATGTATAAGAAGAGAACAGAGAGATTAGGAGAGGCAGAGAAAATGGTCAAGAATTTTCCAAAACTGATGACTTGAGTCTTCAAATTGAAGGCATACATTGCATCCCAAGGCAGGTTAATAAAAACAAGACTGTAACTAGAGATTTCATAGTGAAACTATAGAATAGCAAAGACAAAAATAAATCTCATGAGCAACCAAAGAAAGATAACCAAGAAAGGATTCAGATCAGGCTAACAGTGAACTTCTGAGATGAGCAGTCTCCATAGATGCACCCTAACAATTCTCCCAATCCCTATGAGAAGACGCTGCTTCTTAATTCAAGAGTGCAGTTCCACTGAGTCTAGGCCAACCCTGTGAATGCTCTGATCAATAGAAGACCACAGAAGTGGCATCTGAGATGTGTGCATCTAGGCCTTCAGGAGACTGAAAAATTATACTTTTTTTATTGTGCAAGTCTTGTCCTAAGATGCCACCCCTCAAAACTCAGCCACCAGGCTAGACTCCCAAACCACACAGAACAGGCACCTGGATGAGAACTGAAGGACAACAATTAATAGATCCAAGGGAGATTCCAACCAAAGCCAGCATCAACTGCCGCTGAGTATGCCATCTTTCACGTTCCACCTAAGTTGAGTCCCTAAGTAGAACTGCAGCCCCAGGCAACGTCAAAAGGAAAAACTACTCAACTGATGCAAGACAACCTACAGAATCAGGAGAGATTATAAAATGATTGGTGTTTCAAGCCACTAAGTTTCAAGGTGGATTTTAAGCATCAATAGCTAATGAAAACATTTCTCAGTAGTAATAACGGATACCGGAAGACAATAAAAAAAGTATCTTTAAAGTGTTGATGGAAAATAATGCTCAACCTAGAATTCTAAAACCAACTAAATATCTTTCTAGGGTAAGAGCAAAATATATTTTTAGACATATAAATTGTGAAAGTTCATCACTTATATGCCTTCACAGAAAGAAATACCAAAGAACATGTGAATACAAGAAACAACAGAAAGCAATGAAATTTATAAATACGTTAGCAAATCTAAATACCTGTTAAGCACTGACTTGATTAAAAATAAGACAGAACTATAATATTAAATAGTATCTAATCTGGCAAACTAGCTATTATAATTTATATTTTGATGTTTTGAACTTCCACTTACGGTAACACTAGTATATAGAAACTGTCCTAAAGAAACACCAACATATATGAAATCATCTCCAAGATCTTGTACTCACTATCAGTTCTTCTCTTCTCCTTCCCCACTAACCCTCACACAGGAGGCTTCTATCTAACCACACCTGAGAAGGTCTCAACCCCAGCTTTCAAGGAATGAAGAAGGGACATTTATAAGAGGAAAATGAAAGAAGGCAACCAGGCAAGATAACTCTCCCGGTATTCACCCAGGTAGAGAATTTGCTGCTTGCTTCTTTTACTTTGACTTTTTATCTGCTTTGACATAATCAGAAATCATGCCATGGACATGGAATGTGAATGATAATTTTTAATAGTAAAGACCACGTGATGACCAAAAACATCTTTAAAAGACAAAGCAAGGAACTCCCCATAACCATATTGAACATTTTCTCCCCCATCTCATTCTCAAAATACAGATTTTCAATATCACTACTTAAAATTTTCAGAGCCCCCAAAACACCAAAAGCAATTGCAACAAAAGCAAAAATTGACAAATTGGATCAAATTAAACTAAAGAGCTTCTGCACAGCAAAAGAAACTATCATCAGAGTGAACAACCTACAGAATGGGAGAAAATATTTGCAAGCTATCCGTTTGACAAAGGTCTAATATCCAGAGTCTACAAGGAGCTTAAACAAATTTACAAGAAAAAAGCAAATGACCCCATTAAAAAGTGGGCAAAGGACATAAACAGACACTTCTGAAAAGAGGACATTCATGTACCCAGCAAATATATGGAAAAAAGCTCAACATCACTTATCATTAAAGAACTGCAAATCAAAAACAACACAATACCATCTCATGCCAGTCAGAATGGTGATTATTAAAAAGTCAGGAAACAACAGATGCTGGTGAGGTTGTAGAGAAAAAGGAGTGTTTTTACACTGTTGAGGGGAGTGCAAATTGGTTCAACTATTGTGGAAAACAGTGTGGTGATTCCCCAAAAAATCGCCATTTGAAAAAAATGCCATTTAACCCAGCAATCCCATTATTGGGTATATAGCCCCCCAAATAGAAATCATTCTATTATTTAAAAAAAAGCATGCATGCATATGTTCATTGCAGTGCTGTTCACAATAGCAAAGGCATGGAATCAACCTAAATGCCCATCAATGATAGAACGGATAAAGAAAATGTGGTACATATACACCATGGAATACTATGCAGCCATAAAAAAGGAACAAGATCATGATCTTTGCAGGGACATGGGTGAAGCTGGAAGGTATTATCCTCAGCAAACTAACACAAGAACAGAAAACCAAATACTGCATATTCTCACTTATAAGTGGGAGCCACATGATGAGAACACATAGACACGTGGGGGGAAATGGCACACAATGGGGCCTGTTCTGGGGGTAGGGGAAGGGAGAACATCAGGAAGAATAGCTAGTGGACACTGGGCTTAATACCTAAGTGATGAGATGATCTGTGCAACAAACCACTGTAGCACATGTTTACCTATGTAACAAACCTGCATAGCCTGCACATGTACCCCAGAACTTAACAACTGAAAAAAATATATATTTTTTGCAGCATCCCAAGTGTAAAGTAGAAATTTCAGAACTTCAATTTTCAATTAACAGAGAACTCAGTTGTATTAGAAAATGATTAACCATTTTTAAAAATCTATTAAGCATTACTTACTTTAACAGCAAATTTCTTAGATACCATGGCTTACTGGTTCCACAGTAACTACAGGCCTTTAAGAAAAAAAACAAAGTTATAATTAGGTATATTAAAATCTTTTTATTTGGATATTATACAGAAGAAAGACTAGCTGAATAATAAAATATCAATAGGTATTTATGAGATGAATGTTCACTTACAATTACCCTTAACCAAACTACTATATTAGTAACTTAAGCACTGCTTGCAAAGAAAAAGACAGGCCCTGCCAGGCATGGTGGCTTACACCTATAATCCCAGCACTTTGGGAGGCCAAAGTGGGAGGATCACTTGAGCTCAGGAGTTTGAGACCAGCTTGGACAACACAGCAAGACCTCATCTCTACAAAAAAA
>NW_016107346.1:2559128-2577908 GCF_001604975.1 Cebus imitator
AAAAAAAAAAAAAAAAAGCCAACACAATAGGAATAGAAGGGACTATCTCAACCGGATAAAAGGCATCTAGGAAAAACCAAGTGCTAAAATCATACTTACTGATAAAGGCTAAATGTTTTCTCCCTTAAGATGAGAGACAATGTCTTTACAAGAATGTCTGCTCTTGTCACTTTTATTCACCATTGTACTAAAGGTTCTAATTATGGCAATTAGGCAAGAAAAATAAAAAGCATCCATATCAGGAAGAAAGAGATAAGTCTATTCATAAACAACATGTTCTCATATATAGAAAACCCTAACAAATCATCAAAAACTACTAGAATTAATAAGTTCAGCAAGGTTGTAGGATATATGATATTTTAAAATCTACTGTATCTCTACATGCCAGCAATGAATAGTCCTAAAATAAATTTTTTTTAAAATTCCATTCAAAACAACATGAAAAAGAATACTTAGGAATAAATGAAACAAAAGTACAAGAATTATACACCAAAAGTCATAAAATATAATTGAAGGAAATTAAAGACTTAAGTGGAAAGATATCCCATGTTCATGGATTATAAGACAATGCTGTTAATATAGCAATATTCGCAAATTCATCTCAGATTCAAGGCAATCCAGATGACAGTCATGGATGGTCCCATCTGCCTCCCATGAGAAGGAAAAAATCACAACATGGTGCTATGGTCTAAATGTTGGTATCTCCCCAAATTCACATGTTGGAACTTAATGCCCAATGTAATAGTATTAATGGTGGGGACTTTGGAAAGTGGTAAGTAATGAGGGCTCAATCCTCACAAATGGGACCAGTGCCTTTAATTTAAAAAAGGCTTAAACAAGCTCCCCAGTCTCCCTACCTTACGTAAGGGTACAGCAAGAAGGTATTATTTTTGAAGCAGAAAACAAGCCCTCACCAGACAGTGCATCTGCTGGTGCCTTGATCTTGAAATTCCCATTCTCCAGTATTGAGCAATAAATTCATATTGTTTATAAGTTACTTGGTCTAAGGTATTTTGTTATAGCAGCACAGGTAGACTAAAACACATGGTGATGCCAGGAGATCCAGACCCCAAAAAAAGGGTTATCCTGAGCACCCCCCTCAACAACTGCAGCCTCTTAAAGTACCTCTAATCTATATCCTTGTACTTCTCCAACCCCAAACCTGTCATCAGAGGTGTCTGAGCATGAGTGCCCTATTCAAAACTCTTCACTGGGATTTTCTATGGCATCACAAGCCCTTTTTTTTGGTGCCTGTATTGGCCTGTTCTTAAAATGTTATAAAGAACTATCTGAGACTGGTAATTTATAAAGAAAAGAGGTTTAATTGGCTCACAGTTCTGCAGACTCTATAGGAAGCATGGCTGGGGAGGCCTCAGGAAACTTAGCTGGAAGGCAAAAGGTGGCAGGCAAGCACTATATGACTGGAGCAGGAGGAAGAGAGCAAAGAGAGAGGTGCTACACACTTTTAAACAGCCAAAGTTCCTGAGAACTCACTACTCTGAGAACAAGTGGGAAATCTGCCCCCATGATACAACCTCCAACCAGGCCCCTCCTCCAACACTGGGGGTTACAATTCAATATGAGATTTGGTTAGGAATATAAATCCAAACCATATCAGTGCCCCTGCCCAAATCTTCATCTTATGGCACAGGCAACTTCAGATCTGTAATGTCCTACATAATCAGCTCCTGGCACGTGTCCTTGACCATGCAGCTCCAGTTCTCCCCGCCTTCACCCATGCATGCTGCACTGTGGAATGTCCTCTCCTAAGGCGAGTTATCCTCTGAGACCCAACTCAGATGCCAGCTGTTCCTTGGAGCCTTCTATGAACTCCGTAAATTGCTCCTTCTCTGGGACACATCTGAACCACCTCTACTCTGGCACTCAGCCCACTGAACTACACCTAACTCTGGTTCTCTCTCTAACTATAAGATTCCCAGGGACAGGGTCCATTCATCTCCTTTTTAATACTTGGAGTATGGCACAGTTATACATTAAAAGTTTACTGACTTGGGTCCACTGATGTTACTAAATCAGACTGTGTTCTTTTTTTTCAGATTTTTACCCATTTATCCAATACATCTTTACTGTCGCCAAATTCCATATTCCACAATAAGCTTTTGGAAAAGGAGTTCAAAGCACTCTGGACCTATTTCACCAAATAATTAACACTTCAGTTATATTTCTATCATACAGCCAAAGTTGAGAGTTGTAATTCATATAAACACATACCTAGAAGATACTAGTATTTCATATTGAAAATAATGGGCAACAGATTAGAGGTATGGTTGAAGTTTATGCCACAAAGATGATATTTTTTGGTGCATACATTTCTTTGTCTTTAAAACACTGGCATTCTAACACTCGTTTGAATGGAAAATATATTATTAGCTTCTATATTAATTAAGTTTTAAATCAGGGAACATCCTCAGGCTTTTCTAAATTTGTGTTTTACTGATCACTAAAGAGCAAACCTGCACATGCACGTGCACGCGCACACACATACACACACACAGAGTAACAATGCATCTTAAATGATTATTTTCCTAGGCCCTCAAAGTTGCTTTCAGGAGAATGTAGCAAGCTCAGTGCCCAGGTTTACAGAATAAATGTTAAGAAACCTTTGCTACCGGAGCTGGCAATTCAAGTCTAAATTCAGTGGTATTTTTATTTTGTTGCCTGTTTTAAAGACGTGTAGGACAACCCCAAAAGATCAATTTTCCAAATATGTGAAAGCATATAATTTACGTAAACATGCTGAGAAGTTAGAGTATATTATAAATCTTACAAATGATGCCTCATCTTCTATTCTGCATTTTTCAGTCCACTCTCTGAGGCCTGAAAACAGGCATTCTTTCACAAAGAGGAGACTTTCATTGGGTATGACCCAACCAAAAATATGAGTACATGTGTGTTTTTGGCGGGGCAGGAAAGATCCTAAGAGCTTTAAAAAATTAATTTGGGGAGGGAATGGAAGTAGATTAAACAATATCACATGATTGTCCTGTCATTTAAATACAAAGCAGAGATAAACTCTAATAAAGAAAGTCAATGACCCTCTAGATTATACTGTGGGAAAATCTAAGGCACTCTGGAATTCACATTTGTCTTCTTTCAAGGGTTGCTGGCCTGTGTCACAAGCAAAAGCAACTGCTCTCATTAAATAGACCAGAAATTAACTTCAAGCTTCTAATCTCTAGATTTCAAATTTTATCTAGGAAATTATTATGCTTCTTTCTATCATCTTAAAAAACTTTCATTAGCTATGGGAGCAGAAACAGAAAACAACAAAGGCCCTAGAATGTCCGAGGTTACAGCTATAATAAGAATGAGAAATTATTTCATTGCTGTCCTCTCCTAACACGTGCGCCGACCTTATCACCAAAACAACCAATATCAAGGAATGAATCATAAACTTAACAAAAGACCAAGGAAAAATGACAAATGAGCGAAGGCCTCACTGGTGACCACTCAGATAAAGTTGGAAAAGGTAACTTCCGTGTAAAAAAGAATTAGCTTTTGCTATTATTCATATGGTAATTCTGAATGCCAAAGTTTACTTATAAAAAACAAAACAAAAACAAAAACAAACACATCAGCTTCAACAAGGGAAAGAGGATAATGCAAGTAACAAAAAAAATTAGAACTTTAAAAAATATTTTGTCATTAAATGTACGTCAAACGTTGAATACTCTACCAAGATTAATTCCATGGAACAGTCCTACCTTTTAGTTACTCTATACCCTCAACCTAGTCAGTTGACCCATGATCTGAGCCTCCCCTTCCTGTTGTGCCCACAGAAAATTCCCACCAACCACTAGATGGGGTGCTTTATTAATAGGCAGAATCTAGTAGGTTTTCGTTGTTGTTTTGAGACCCTGTCTTGGTCTGTCGCCCAGACTGGAATGCAGTGGTGCAATCACAGCTCACTGCAACCTCAACCTCCCCAGGTTCAAGTGATCCTCCTGCCTCAGCCTCCCGAGTAGCTGGGACTACAGGTGTAAGCCACCATGCCCAGCTAATTTTTGTATTTTTTGTAGAGATGAGGTTTTGCTGTATTGCCCAAGCTGTTCTCTAACTCCTGAACTCAAGCAGTCCGCTCACCTCAGACTCTCACAGCGCTGGGACTGCAGGCATGACTCCACTCTGTCTGGCCCGAATCTAGTTTTTATTTAATACCTAGTCAGAAACAGGGATAGGCACCCACACCTGGTGCATGTCCTTAGGTTCTTGTAAAACACATCCCTTCAAACTGATTCTTCATATGACCTCAGGCAGGCTATCCAACTCCTTTATGCCTCTACTTTTCTTACCTCTAAAATGGGATAATAACAACCGTTTCTATTTCATGGCTCCTGTAAGGATTACATGAGATCAGATATGTAAGTACGGGAGCCCAGTGCCTGATACACAGTGCTCAGTCTGTTAAACAGAATCATTATAACACCAAGGGCACAAGCAAACAGCACATGATCAATCCACTTTGTAACCCAAGACCTCCTCTGATAGCTAATGTTTTCCAGTTGCCTTTACCATAGAAAAAAAAGTTCTGATAATCATTAATTAAATAGTTTTAAAATCTAATCATTTCAACACAAAAACTGTCATGATAGAGAATAGATTACTGGTTGCCAAAGACGGAGGGGTAAGGGGTACTACGAAGGGGTAGCAGAAGGGAAATGGGGAGGAAGGAGCTGATGGAAATGTTCCATGTACTGATTTCAATAGTGATTACAAATCTCACTGCACTGATAAAAACTCTGAAAACTACATACCCAAGAATAATTTTATTTTACATAAATTAAAAATAATTTATTTATTTTTAGTTTTTAGGTTTTATTGAGACAGAGTCTCTGTTGCCCAGGCTGGGGTGCAGTGGCACTATCGTGGCTCCCTGCAACCTCTGCCTTGTGGATTCAAGCGATTCTCCCACCTCAGCCTCCCAAATAGCTGGGATTACAGGTGTGGACCACCATGCCCAGCTAATTTTTATATTTTTAGTAGGGACAGGGTTTCCCCATGTTGGCCAGGCTGATCTCAAACTCCTGATCTCAAGTGATCTACCCACCTCGGCCTCCCAAAGTGTTGGAATAACTGACATACGCCACCGCGCCGGACCCAGAATAATTTTTAAATGCAAAAAAAAAAAAAAAAAAAAAAAAAAAAAAAAATCCAATCTTTTCTAACTAGAAGATAAATCAAAAGTGACACAAATGAGCTTCTGTGTCCAAGATACTATAATAGCCATATTCTATATATTATCTATAATTAATATCACTCAAATCCAATTTTAAACCACCTCTGATTTATTCAAGCACAAAATGTCAATACTAAAATAAACACAAGTAACCGCTTTTACATAATAGAAGCAAAAGGACTTTAGAAATATACTTACATCAACTCAAAATACAAGTGGTATTCTCCATCTCCCTGACAAAGGAGAGTTTTACGACATTTTAGTCATAGATCTCTGCTTTGCTACCTAATAAGTGGGTTTCTTCATGTGCATGAATTATTGTCCTCAACCTCTAAAAAGTAGACTTGAGGTTTAATATAGCTTAAAATGATTAGACACATAGATGTCAAGAAATAACAATCCACTTAAAAGTCAATGCACACATTTTGCATTTTTAAAAAGCCACGTTTCATTGACAAAACATTAATTCATAAACTATACAACAGCAAAGATGAAGACGTATGTAACCTCTTGGTTTCACTGTATACACAAGGCTTGATTATCAAATAATTAAACTTCTAAAAAAAATTTTTAGGCCAGGCCCCGGGGCACATACTTGTAATGCCAGCACTTTGGGAGGCAGAGGCAGGAGGACTGCCTGAGTCTAGGAGTCTGAGACAGGTATGGACAACATGGCAAAAACTCATCTCCACTAAAGATACAAAAAATTAGCCAGGCACAGTGGTGCACACCTGTAGTCCCAGCAACTCAGGAGGCTAAGGCATGATTATCACCTGAACCCAAGAGATAGAGGCTGTAGCAAACCAAGATCACACCACTGCACTCCAGCCTGGGCAACTGGAGTGGGACCCAGTCTCAAAAAAAAAAGAGAAAAGAAAAAAAAGTTTAATTAAAATTATCTAGAGAAGAACAAAGCAATGTGAGAATGAGTATTGTGAAAATAAGAACCCAAATGTCCATCAATTGGTGAATGTATAAACAGATTATTCCATATCTACACAATGGAATACCACTCAGTAATTAAAAAGGAATAAACTATCAAAACTTCCAACAGCAAAGATGGTTTTCAAAATAATTATGATGGCCAGGCACAGTGGCTTATGCCCATAATACCAGTGCTTTGGGAGGCTGAGGCAGGAGGATAGCTTGAGACCAGGAGTTCAAGAGCAGCAAGATCCTCTCTAAAAAAAATTAAGAAAAAAAAAGATGATGATGATGAAAGAAGCCAGGCTAACCCCCACCCCCAAAAAACCATATACTCCAAGATTACAGTTAGATAAACCTAGGAAATGTAGCTGGGCGCAGTGGCCCACTCTTGTAATGCCAGCACTTTGGGAGGCCAAGTTGGGCAGATCATTTGAGGTTAGGAGTGGGAGACCAGTCTGACCAACATGGTGAAACCCCATGTCTACTGAAAATACAAACAAAAATTAGCTGGGTGTGGTGGTGCACACCTGTAACTCAGCTACTCAGGAGGCTGAGGCAGGGGAATCGCTTGGACTCAGGAGATCGAGCTTGCAGTAAGCCAAGATTGCACCACTGTACTCCAGCCTGGGTGACAGAGGGAGACTTCATCTCAAAAAAAAAAAAAAAAAAAAACCTAGGAAATGCAATGCAAACTTATCTACAGCGATAGATCATAGATCAGAGGTTTCCTGGAAGAGTGGCTGGAGGGATGACAAAGGAGCAAGAGGAAACTTTTAGGGGTGATTGATAGGTTCATTATCTTGATATGGTGATGGTTTCACTGGCAAAAAAACATATCAAATTGTATACTTTAATATGTGCAGTTAACTGTTATGACAATTTTACCTCAATAAAACTGTTTAAAAAATACTTAAAGAAAAAAAAAGCCTGGCCCGGTATATTGTTTACATCACCCTCTTTTCCAAACTGGTTCATATCCTGAAAAGTAACAGAACTGTAATACCTTTCCTCTGGAAATTTGCATGCATGAACAAAACCTTAAAACTCAGAAATTTAATTATAATAAAATTTAACAACAGTTAATATTTACATGGCTATGACTATGTGCCAGGCACTATTACAAGCATTTTTCTTGTATTAATTCATCTAATGCTCACATTAACCCCATTTTACAGATGAGGAAACTGAGGCACTGAAGGGATAAGTAATCTGATCAAAGTCACACAGCTGACAAGCAGAGGAGCTAGAATTTGAACCCAGGGAATCTAGCTTCAGAGTTAATTTCCTAACCCATTACCCTCTACTGCCACACACAATCTAAGGTATGTGAACACTAGAAGCAATGAATATTGCACTTGCAAAATACTTTTCTTTCTTACACTCACAGAATATAAATATTCACTACAATCGGCAACATCACATGAAACAAAATAAAAAACAACAGTGGCCTTCTTTTCCCAATTAATAGATGAAGGAAGGAGAGGCAGAAAGGCTAGACAACTTTCTTAGGAAAGAGCAAATAACTGGCAAGTTGACCAGTTCCTGGAAAGCTGGTTCCTCACATTCTTAATCCAATTGTTTTCATGGTTTTCAAAATCCTGATTATTTTAAGTAACACGATAAGGGAGAGAAAATCTAACATAGAAACATAAAAAGTAAAAGTTCTTTCTCTTTCCTCATACTCCTTACTGGTTCCTTAATTTCAGCCAGAGAATCTCAATCTCGGCAGATACAGGTCTGGAGTCTGTTTTTAAAGCTCCCCAGGTGATTGTTATGTGCAGCTAAGGTTGAGAATTCTCGATTTAGATTTCTCATTAAAGAAAGACAGAAGGCAGCTGGGTGCAGTCGCTCATTCCTCTCATCCAGCACTTTGACAGGTGGTGGCAGAAGGATGCTTGAGCCCAGGAGCTGGAGGTTACAGTGAGCTACAGTCCCGCCACTGCACTTCAGCCTGGGCAATAGGGTTATATCTTGTCTCAAAAAAATTTAAAAAGAAATAAAATAAAATGGGAAGACAAAAGAAAGCAAGGTGCCACAAAAAGCTTTGGTAAATCACGGCCAAAGGCTTTCCAAGTCAGTATTGAACTGCTGTCCACATGCAAACTTTTGAGTTCAACTTTTAATATATCAGAAGTACAAATATGCATTCAAGACAAGAGAAAGCAAGAAGCACAATAAACAACTTAAAAAAAAAATGCAAACCAGTGGTAAATTGGATGTTAAGACTTATTAGAGAAAACCCTACATTTCGATGTTATGTCATAACGGAAGTTACATAAAAATATATTGGGATGACAAAATCTCTTTTCAACTTTTTGGAATGCTAAATTGACATCTTAACATCAAGTCAATGAATTAAAAGCACAGAAAAACCTGTCAAATATCCACTGCATTTAGAACATGGAAATAATTGATAATACGCTGTGACTCTAGTTCAGAAGCATGGGCTGAAGAAAGAATGGGCCAGGCCAGGGTCGGTGGTTCACGTCTGTAATCCCAGCACTTTGGGAAGCCGAGGCGGGTGGATCACCTGAGGTCAGTGGTTCGAGACCAGCCTGGCCAACATGGCGAAACCTTGTCTCTACTAGAACTACAAAAATTAGCTGGGCATGGTGGCGCACACCTGTAATCCCAGCTACTGGAGACGCCGAGACAGGAGAATAGTTTGAGCCTAATAGGCGGAGGTTGCAGTGAGCCGAGATCGAGCCATTGCACTCCAGCCTGGGCAACAGAGCGAGATTCCGTCTCAAAAAAAGAAAGAAAGGGCTATATCTTTAGCCCATGACCTGAATCAATGCTCCTTGAACTTTAAGATGCACTTCTTGAGGAAGATTCTGATTCAGCATGATTCAGCAGCTCTGGGGTGAGGCATGAAGTGCAATTTTTTTTTTTTTTTTTTTTTTTTTTTTTTTTTTTTTTTTTTTTTTTTTTTTTTTTTTTTTTTTTTTTTGAGACGGACTTCTGCTCTTGTCGCCCAGGCTGGAGTGCAATGGTGCGATCTCGGCTCACCGCAACCTCCGCCCCCCAGGTTTAAGCAATTCTCCTGCCTCAGCCTTCCAAGTAGCTGGGATTACAGTAATGCGCCACCACTCCTGGCTAATTTTGTGTTTTTAGTAGAGGCGGTGTTTATTCTCGTTGGTCAGGCTGTTCTCAAACTCCCGACCTCAGGTGATCGGCCTGCTTCTGCTTCCCAAAGTACTGGGATTACAGGTGTGAGCCACCGCACCTGGCCATGAAGTACAATTCTAACAAGCTCCTAGGAGATGCTGATGCTGCTGGTAGGTGGACCAAACTTTGAGCAACAAAGCCCTGTATAACTGGAACATTGCGTGTAACATTAGCCAACTGGCTTACAAATATCATTATGTCTAGGATCCAATAAATAAGAGTCAATACAATTAATTCCTACTCCAGGCCAAAAAAAATTTTTAAATAAAAGTGAAAAACAGGGTTCAAGGGAAGGAGAAAGCAAATGCTTGTTTATATAGTCTAGCAGTGCTAAGAACCATAAAATACTGTTATTTCTCTCAACCTAGTAGAGCTCAAGGTGATAAAATATAGGCTCCATGAGTTAATGGATTTTTTAGTTAACTGCTGAATCCTTACGATCTAGCACAAATTAGGTACTCAATAAATGCACTGAATAAATGAAGAGTGGTAAGTATATACAAACGCAATCTATTTACGTCACATCCCCAAAAATGTCTGGGGAGGGGGCGGTATTTGTACTTCTAGATGCAGGTTGCCATGATTTGATACAAATACCGGGCCCATCTACTGAATTCCCTTTGTCCGAAGTTAAGTCAAAGCCCGTGGTCACGGCACCCTGATGTTTAGCAACTTTTTGGCTTTTTGAAAACAAGGAAGAAAGGTGGAAGTACAGGGAGAACGATTCGTTAAAGTCTCAAAAAATCAAAGCAAAAAACCAGGAGGGAGGAGATGGATGGACAAACAGTTCAGTTCACGTGAAGGAACATATGAGGTTGCCAGAGGTCCACGTGCTTACCTATGCTGGTGGCGGGGTTTGGGCTCGGGTTTTTATATGTTTTGTTACTGTCCAGGGTCACTGGTGAAGTAGCACCTAGCTGTGGAAACTCAGAATACACAGGTAGCCGGCACTGCAGCCAACCTTTTGAACCTTAGAAGAATCACGTTCGCGCCTACTTCCTCCTTCCCAGGGTCTCCGCGCGCGTTTGGGAACTCAACCGCCGCCCAAACACAAGATGATCTGAGCAGCTTCACTGTCGGATTGAGGCCACAGCCAGGCTTTAAGATGGCGACAAAACCCTTTGGTATTCTGTGGAATCTGCCCAAAAGAAAAATGGCCTCTGTCTAGAATCTCGCGGCTTTCAAAGAGGACCCAAAACAAAAATGGCGGCAGACGCAGGCTGGGAACCCAATGACTAAGATTGGCAGGTAACGAATCACGGTAACCCACGGTGCTAGGCTGTCGAACTGACCGAGAGAAAAAAACGCTTTTCTGTGGTATGTTTTCTTAACACCGGAAATTTACTAGCTTAAGAATGGAACGTATACTGTATTCGGTGCGGAAGATTATGGGAAACGTAGCTTTCAAAGTGCCAGATAAACTTCAATGGAAATTTAAACATAACTTCCGCTATGTTTTTTTAATGTTAAAAGAGAATAAAAGGTTTGTCCTGGAACCCAAAAGCAGGATGGGGAATAACGGATGAATTATCTAATCTGTGAAAAGCACCCTGCTGAAGAATGTCTGCACTTCCCCGTAAGCCCTCATATGCTTTAGTAGAAGGCAACTAGCTCTCACTGCGCATGTCCGCTCCCCAAACCCGATCCCGGGAGTGACTGGAGGGTAACTCCGTTTCTCCTGATTTTCGAGATAACCTCACAGAGAGGCGGGATACTGGGCTGAACGACAAATCCGGGCGCTTTGTGATTGGTCATGTCTGGGAGGCTAGAGAGCAGAGCGCAGTGGACTTCTTTCATTAGTTTAACAAATCATTGTTAAGAGCTCACCAAAAGGCAGAAGCTGTGCCATTTTTATATGTTATTTAAAATTTATGCGTTCTTTTAAAATTTCAGTTTCAATAATTTGCTGGAATATACGCTGAATAAACTTCGCTCCCCGTTTTTTCCGGTGACGGCCACCGGTACAATTGGCTGGAGCTTCCTGGAAAATCCGGAGCCGCGAGGTGGGAGCGGCCCGGCCTCGACCGCAGAGCTGCGCGTGCTCTGTTCCGCAGAGCTGCGCGTGCTCTGTTTCCCAGCGCAACGCGAAGGCTGTCGGGATCCGCGGCAGCTGCGGCTTGAGGTCGGTCCCTAGTCCCTGCGGGCGGCGGCGGCCTGGGGCGGCGTGGCGTTTGGTGGGCAGGTGAGAGCGCTGGAACTTCAGGTGGAAAAGACCGCTTTGTGTCCGGCCGATGAGAGGGGAAGGGGCTTGTAGGTGCCTCTCTCCACCCCCAAAGGTCGCCCTTGTCCTCACTGAAGGATATTTGGGGGCGGGGACAAGGAGGAATCTGGCTTTTGGTAGGAGGTGAAAAAAAGAATAGCTGCAGATGCTAAATGCTTGCGGGCGGCGAGGAGGTCTTCCCGCCGGTGGGAAAAGCTGGAGGAATGTCGCCTCCCCGCGCTCCCACCTGCGCTGCGCCGGACCTGTGACTCCCTCGTCACCTTCCTCGCTGGGAGGGGCCCCGTGTGCCTCTCTCATGTCTGGAGGGTGCATGGTGTACCCCAGGCTGTCAGGAGGTGGGGGCCGCCTTCCGACGGCGTCAAAACCCTTGTACAGCATGGTCCTGCCAGCTGCTTGAAAGCGGCCGTGGACCTTGCAGGGATGACCTTGAGGTCATGCTCATCTTCCTCCCAGATGAGACTGTACCCAAATCCTTTTGCCGTTTTGGAGACTCTCAATATGACGGTTTCATTCATTTGTTAACATAGTCAGTTTACCTATGAACAGATAATACACGTGTCTCAGCACTGCCGAGTTAGTAGATACAGCAGTGATCAAGATGGACATGCACAACCCTGACCCTGACTCCATGTTCTAGTGATTGGGGAGAAACAATACTCTCCCTATCCATGAGTTCCGCACCTGTGGATTCAACGAAGTGCGGAAAGAAAATATTCTGGGGCAGCAGGGCTCTGTGGTTCACACCTGTAATCCCAAAACTTTGGGAGGCTGAGGTGGGCGGATCACTTGAGTCAGGAGTTTGAGGTCTGCCGGGCCAACATGGCGAAACTCCATCTTACTAAAAGTACAAAAAAAAAATGAGCCTGGCTCAGTGATGCGCTACTGTAGTCCCAGCTACTTGGGAGTCTGAGACAGGAAAATAGCTTGAGGCCTGGCGGCGGAGGTTGCAGTGAGCCAAGATCATGCCAGGAAAGAAAAAATATTCTGGGGGGAGAAAAAGATGGTTGCATCTGTACTGAACATGTGCAGATCTTTTTTCTTGTCATTCCCTAAATACTGCAGTATAACAACTACTTACGTAGTGTTTAACGTTATATAAGATATTATAAGCAGTCTGGAGATGATTTAAGGTACATGGGAGGATGTGGTAAGTTGTGTGCAAATACTACACGATTTTTTTTTTTTTTTTTTTGAGACGAAGAGACTCGCTCTGTCGCCCAGGCTGGGGTGCAGTGGCGCCATCTCTGCTCACTGCAAACTTCGCCTCCCTGGTTCAAGCAATTCTTCCTGCCTCAGCCTCCCAAGTAGTTTGGAATTACAGGTGCCCGCCACCAAACCCGGCTCTAATTTTTGTATTTTTTAGTAGAGATGGCTTTTTTGCCATTTTGGCCAGACTGGTCTTGAACTCCGGACCTCAGGTGATCCACCCGCCTCGGCCTCCCAAAGTGCTGGGATTACAGGTGTGAGCCATGGCGTCCAGCCTGCTACATGATTTTTTAATCAGGAACGTGAGCATCTGGATTTAGGTCTCCATGATGGTTCCTGGATGGAATCCCCCAGGGATACTGAGGGGTGATTATACATTGATAATAAACAAGATGTTTCTAGATTGTCTTGGGTTGGGTTTCCTGAGAATCAGACTCTGAGGAGATTTGGAGGCAGGACTTTAATAAGACCTTTTGGACAATTACCAAGGAAGAAAGGAAGCAGAATTAGGCAGACAGAAAAAGTTAAGCCTTATCCAAGTCCCAAAGATGTTCTCCACCAATCCCACAGGAACTCTAGCACTGGGTTGGCCCTTCAGAGTTGAAGGGAAGGGCCAGGCCTTTATAGCCCTGCATTGATCTGTCATTGGATGCTGTTGCCTTGGAAAGGGCCTAACTTCAATTCTCTTCAGCCAAATCAATCATGGATGGAGGCTGGCAGCTGAGGTCTGTCTCAGCACTTCCAGGCACTGGGGAAATAAGCCTTTCATTCCTTAGGGGGGTCAGGGTGGCACATCACAGCATTTACCGCAAAGGTAAGGCTTTGAAGGAAACACATGAGAGAGAATAATGGGGAGGAAGAGAGGAAAAAAACTTTAGATTGAATACTCAGAGAAAGGCTCTCTGAGGAGGTGACATCTGAGCTAAGAGCTGAAGCACAAGAATAAGCCACCCTGTGTGGAGCAAAGGGAACAAGATTCTCTACTTTTCTGCTGTGCACTAGGAATACAGCCAAAAAGACAAGTGGCTGCTACCTTCTGTTATAGTGGGTGGCAGTGACTAGCTTTTCTAGATTTTGACTCCCTGCTGTAACTAAAGATGTAGTAAGTAAAAATGGATTGAGTCTAATTCAGAGGAGGATAGAGGAAAAAATCAGAACTATGATTTTGAAAAATGAGTAAACTTGGGGAAAACTTAATCTATACAGTTTTTTGTGGGGGTTTTCTTTTGTTTGGTTTGGTTTTTTGATCCCGTACAGCATTGAATTATGTTTTAATAAGATTGTCCTGTGATCTTCTCAAACCTGTATTCTCCTTCAGTATAAGAGTCATGCCTTACTCTTCTTGGTAGGTCCCCCTGAGCCTAATAGTCTTGCTAGCACCTAATAGACACTACATGAGCATTTGGGTAGAATTAATCTCATACATATTTGAAGTAAAAATTGCTAATCCCTAAATGATGTAAACATGGGATACATAACTGTTTGGATTTGTCTTTACAATATTTGCTGTTTTCATAAGTTAGAACTCAGTTTTAGTCAAAATATTCGATGGTAATATATATAACTGCTTTGATCAAGCAGGAACCTCCAGAGGTGCCTATTTTTATATATGCTTTGTAAGATAATATATTCCCAATAAAAGTAATACCTGCCAAGTATTGAGCACTTCCCACATGCTAGGCACTGTACTACGCTATGAATGTATATAGTTATCTTCTTAATATGGCCCCCTATTTCAGATCATGATATTGAGCTCTTAAGGCAGGAGATAAGTAATTTGTCCAAGACCATAACTAATTTGTGATGGAGGTTAGAATATGATTCTCTTTTTTTTTTTTTTTTTTTTTTGAAACAGAGTTTTGTTTTTGTTGCCCAGTCTGGAGTGCGATGACGTATCTCGGCTCATTGCAACCTCCTCCCCGCAACCTCCGCCTCCCGGGTTCAAGGGATTCTCCTGCCTCAGCCTCCTGAGTAGCTGGGATTATAGGCATGTGCCACCATGCCATGCTAATTTTGTATTTTTAATAGAGACGGGGTTTCCCCATGTTGGCCAGGCTGGTCTCAAACTCCTGACCTCAGGTGATCCACCCACCTCAGCCTCCCAAAGTGCTGGGATTACAGGTGTGAGCCACACGCCCGGCCTAGAATTTGATTCTCACCATAACTCAGGGCTTTTGCTCTTAAGCGACCGACAGCATTTCCGAAAATGTAGACCATGTTTCCGTCATAGTAGGTTTCTCACATTTAATCACTTGGCTGCTCTATTAACTGTTATTAGAGAAACAAACATGAAATCATTCCCGTCTTTGTTGCTTTGCTCTGTGTCTTTTAGTTTTCTGACTTCCTTCACCGCTTTCCTGGCTCTCACTTTAGAGGCTTGACTGTTATCTGTACTGTAATATCCTAGAATCTGATTACCAGATTCTATCTACACTAGTCAAAGCCCAGACACCTGAGAACCTCTCTCTGGAGACTGGGTATTTTTATTCATAGCTAACTAACTGAAACTGCCCGGAGAAGCAAGCCCTCCTTTATGGGGACCACTTCCCTTAGTTGGGGCATTAATTCTAGTCCTCTCCTGTTCTTGCTATACTACAGGTTAATTCCAGTAATGCTTTTTTTCTTTTTGACATAATCAAAATAATAATAGCTAACAATTACTGAGCCCAGACTAAGCACCAAGTATTGTGATAACTGCACAGGAAGCTTGTCATGTGGACGTTATTATTCACATTGTACACATGATGGAACTGAAGCATAGTGAGGTTAAGTGACTCATCCAAGGCTACACAGCCAGTTGTAAAGTGGTAAGTGAAGATTCAAAGCCAGGTAGTATGATTCTACAGCTCATCCCTTAATCACTACATGACTGCATTCTTACAAAAATGATTTAAAGTGCTTGACTTTCTGAAAACTGGTAGGCAGCATCTAGATCCTAGTGGATTTTTTTTCTGCTGTACCAAGATATTTAGATTTCACTCGAGTCAAAAATGTCACTAAAGACTTCTAAGCAAAGCAGGAATACAATCAGATTTGGGTTTTTTTTGCAAGATGGCTTTATCAGAATTGTAGAGAATGGATTAGTGGAGGTAGATTGGAACACTGGGTCTTAAACTTTAGCTTCAGAATTACCTGAAGAATTAATTAAAACACAGATTACTGGACCCCACCCTAGAGTTTCTGATTCAGTAGGTCAGGGGCAGCTTGATAATTTGCCTTTCTAATAAATTCCCAGGCGACGCTAATGGCACTGTTGAGGGGACCACACTTTGAGAACCACTGGACTCAAAGCAAGGAGGTCATGTGAGAGGGTACAAGGGTCTGGACTGTGACCCTGGGGAGGAGAGGTGATGTAAAGAAGCTCTCCCGTCAAATGGCAGGTTGTGGTGACTGAGTTGACGAGGAGCATAAGAAAAAGGGCAGAGTCCACTATATATCCAGATTTCTGAATTGAATGGCTTAGTAGATAATGCTTTTTGTTAACGAAAACAGGAAATCCAGGTGGAGCAGCAGTTTAGGAGGGAGAGGACTTGATTTTATATGAGATGAATTGAGACTCTTTGTGGGGACGGTTAGCTCAAAGATGAACAGTAGCAGTTTATTATGTGGGTCTAAGCTGGAGATGAACATGTGAGAGCCAGAGTGGATGCATGATCATAGAAGTTTGGGGATTGAATGAGACTAGCCAGGAAACAAACACTAGCAAAGACAGATCTCTGATAAGGATGAATCTCGATGGAACCCAGCAGGCCATTCAAGGAGACTAAGAAGGAACAGTACTTAGTTCCTGAGTGCTTAGGAGTTTCAAGAACACATCAAAAGGCTACAGAGAGATTATGTGAGAGGAAGGATTGGTGATCTTTATGGTCAGAACACTTTCCATGGAGAACAGACCAAAAGCAGATTGCTTAAGTTTGAGAAATGGAATGGGAAGTGACTCTAGGAAAAAATGCATTCATTATTTGAAAGGAAAGAGATTGTGTAGTACTGGGAAGGAAGACTGGTAAAGGACAGTTGCCTTAGGAAATTTGTTTTTGACTCTTTTCAGTGGAGAAAAATGGTCACGGTTATGCAAAGGAGAAAGGTCCTTAAGAGCAGAAGGTTGGAGGTAGATGAGAGGTGATAATGAAGTTAGAACCCCAAAGACACAGTAGAAAGTGGGACTGGAACATAGGTAATAGGAGTACCAGTTCTTCTGAGACAGCAGGGAAGGAAGCCTATTTATTTATTGAGACGGAGCCTCACTCTGTTGCACAGGCTGAAGTACAGTAGCACGATCTCAGCTCTTTGTAACCTCTGCCTCCTGGGTTCAGGCGATTCTCCTGTCTCAGCCTTCCAAATAACTAGGATTACAGGTGCATGCCACACGACCAGCTAATTTTTTAGTATTTTTAGTAGAAATGGGGTTTCACCATTTTGGCCAGGCTGATCTCAAAATCCTGACATCTAGTGATCCACCTAGATCCACCAGCATTCCTAGAGTGCTGGAATTACAGGCATGAGCCACCATGCCCTCCTGGAAGGAGATTTAGTTGAGAGTTAAGATGCATAGGATTTTACATATGGGAACAGCAAGTTAGAGGTGTTCATACCCAAATAGCCATAATGTCCTCTGGCCAATAGATTATCTGCAGAAATGAAGGTGGAGCATACAGTTAAAATCTTGAAAATGAAGGTTAGAAAACATGGGCTCTTTAGGGATTCAGAACAAACCAGGAATAAGTAAAGTTTTTGCTATAGCACTAAGGGCCCAGTCATCTAGGTATTTGAACTGGAACAATCTGGCTATCTGCATGATACCTACTTCCCCTTCTCCACCAGTCAGTCATCAGCATCAAATGGCAGGCAGGGTATAAAAACAGTGAAAGGGTATGAAAGGATTCTCAGCTCTATAAACCACTATAACCATTTGATAAACCACAACTTACTGGTAAGCTAGTTTTCACTTTTCAATTGTTAATCACTTGCTTAATATTTGAGACTGTCTGCAATTAGTGAAACCCCCATTTAAGACTTAGAATGCTTTCGGTATATTTTTATTTACAAATACATTAAATTCACAGCAGTGGGCAGAGGAGAATAGCAAAAAACGTAAGGTAATTACACATACCTGTTTCAGCCTTCTGACTACAGATCCACTCCTCACTTGGCTGTGCTGTTAGCGGCCCAGCTCTTGGATATAGGTCAAGATAACTTTGAATGGCATGATGGGGAAGGTGGTAGGATTTGCAGAAGGAAAACTTTAGAACTCAGTTACTATCCGTTGGTTCTTCAAGAGTTGACAGTATTGCTTTTGGGCTGTGTGTTTTTACGAGACCAGAGAAGTCCAGCAAAATGAGTGTTATTTTAGGTGATAGAGTTGGAAAAGAAAAAGGAAAACTATTGTTCTATTTACCATGTCAGTTCATTGCCTAGGGACAGTTGAAGACAACGTGCAGTCCTTTCACAAAAAATGCCACAATTCAAACTGCTGTGTTAAAAATTGAGGAGAAAAATAACTTTTTAAGTTGATGATTAGAATTCAGGAATGAAGAATACACAAATACCTAAAACCAATATTGTCATTGTAAAAGGCATAATACAATTCCTGTAAACTTCATAAAGTTTCATAATCACAGGAGCTGAGTTAATTGGTTTTTAATATTCTATCTAATGTTCTCCTCATAATTAAGTTACATTCAGTGGAAGTTTTTTAAAAATTACTATTTTTTCGTATACTTAAAGCAGAACAGCAATTAAGACCAGAGTCCATTTTACACTGTGTCCAAAAGACCAGCAGATGGCGCCCAGCAAGCCCGCTAGGCAAAATGAGTGAGGACTTTTCCATGTAGCATTCCCTGCATCCAGGTTGTTTTAGGCCTAATTTTGAAGAGAACATAACAAAACTTGATGGCTTTAACCAATACTGTGCTAGATAGAATAATCAGATAGCTATATCCAGCTGTTTGGGAAGTTCTAAGATGCTTACTTGCCTTTTTGCCCTTTACTATCTTGTACGTGTGTGTGTGTGTGTGTGTGTGTGTGTGTGTATGTGTCAGTTTTCTTTTCTTGGCCTTTGTGT
>NW_016107346.1:2578029-2598719 GCF_001604975.1 Cebus imitator
TTTCTTGGCCTTTAGAGCTACTCAAAAAGATTACAGTATTTGTAATGAGGTAGACGTAGAGCAAGCTTCTCCCTCTTCTGTTCATTAATCTCTTGCTATCATTCTATACTTGGAACTAAATTAAAGAAAACTGAACTAGCCCAGCTAATCTCAACCATAAGTAGGTCGCAGATGTGGTTTGGAGGATATAGACTTTTTTGCTCTCTGATTTTTTCTTTTTCTTACTTCCAGAACTGTAAAATGCCCTCCAGTTTTCGACAAGTGAAACAACAACTGTTAACCTTTATACACCTGACATGAAAATCAGAAGGACATACCAGGGGCCACGCATGGCTTATGCTTGTAATCCCAGCACTTTGGGAGGCTGAGGCAGGCAGATTATTTGAGGCCAGGAGTTTGAGACCAGCCTGGGCAACATGGTGAAACCCCGTCTCTACTAAAAATACAAAAATTAGTCAGGCATGGTGTTGTGCACCTATAACCAGCTACTTGGGAGGCTGAGGCACGAGAATCATTTAAATCTGGCACGCGAAGGTTGCAGTGAGCTGGGATGGCACCACTATACTCCAGCTTAGGCAACAGACTCTGCCTCAAAAAAAGAAAAAAAAATGAAGAACATGCCAGGCATAATACCCCACGCTAGTTGATCTCAGTGATCCTCAAGAGTGTGTATCACGCCCTCTAAATGTTCCCCTCATCTGTGATCACACACTGGAAATTCTGATTGACAGTACTGCCCAAGCTGGGGCACTAATTCTTCACTTGAGAAATTGCTTAGTAGAATACCAGCCAAGACTTTTAAGACTTCACAATCTAGCCAGGCACAGTGGCTCACGCCTATAATCCCAGCACATTGGCAGGCCAAGGCAGGCAGATCACGAAGTCAGGAGTTAGAGACCAGCCTGACCAGCATTAGCTGGATGTGGTGGCGGGCGCCTATAATCCCAGCTGCTCGGGAGGCTGAGGCAAGAGAATTGCTTGAACCTGGAGGCAGAAGTTGCAGTGAGCCGAGATTGTGCCATTGCACTCCAGCCCAGGTGACAGTGCAATACTCTTGTCTCAAAAAAAAAAAAGACTTCACAATTTAAATTGACTGCCACAATTAACTAACGGTAATCTTAGAATAAATCATTTAGTGTTTCTTCATTTATAAAATGATCTCATAAAGTTGCTATAAAAGCAAAACAAAACGAAAAATATGAAACTTCTGAATAATTTAAGGTAGTATTTTTGAGAGAATATGCAAAAGCATAATCCATGTTAAGATTGCCTCTAAACTTTTTCTAAGCTCAGCAAAAGACATTTCAGTGAATGAAACTATAAATATCAACTGTCTATTTACTTGATCTAAAATTTACTAATCTAATTTCATGTCTCTTGATTTCTCTGTCCTTCTAAAGGACTCTCCCTAGAATATGTTTAAAGAAGATTAAGGAAAGAAAGATAAGAAAGAGCAGTGGCAAGCACATTCAAGGGTAAGGAAGTGAAAAAAATCTTTGTCATATTTCTTGTTGCTTTGCTCCAAACTTGAAAAGTTCAATGAACGAACATCAAACACTAACTTATTTTAGGGATTAACCAGTTACTCCTCATCACATCTGATCATTTTGAGCTTGTATCTTGAGAAATCTTTGTTTTAGACTCAGAATCTCTGGTGTCCACAAGATACTTCCATGCCACTTGGAATGACTTGCCAAGTGTTTTGAAGGAAGAACCATCTCAAGGCAAACTGTAAATAGCTTAAGTTTGTTTCACAAATTGGATCTCCCAGTCTCCCTGCTTCTCAGTAGCACGAACCTTTGTAAAAGTCAAGGTTTTAAAAACTTTTTGTCAAATTCATTTAAAAAATGAGTTAATTTTTAAGAAATTTGTTAACTCTGAAAAGTAGGAGAGGCTTTGAGCATGAACTCTAGAGTATTTACACAAATATTTATTGCCATAGCATATTTAGCAATAAAGCATTGAAAAATCTCAAATTTCTGTCAATTACAGATTGGTCAAATTAGGATATCTCCATTATAATGAATGCTGTATAGCTCTTAAAAATGATGATGGAGATTTATATTCTTTGGAAGAGAGAAGATTATAAAACAGCATGTATATCATGATCATATTTTTTGTTACACCCAAAAGATTTAAGCTCTCTTCCTTGTTTCTGTATTTGCTAACTTTATAAAGTAAGGTTATACTATATTTATTAGAAAAGGACAGTAATGCTCCTTTATTTTTATTTATTTTTTTTTTTTGAGACAGAGTTTCACTCTTGTTGCCCAGGCTGGGTCACCATCTCAGCCCTCTGCAACCTCTGTACCTCCGGGGTTCAAGAGATTCTACTGCCTCAACCTCCCAAATAGCTGGGATTACAGGCACCCACCCCACACCAGCCTAATTTTTTATATTTTTGGTAGTGACGGGGTTTCACCATGTTGGCCAGGCTGGTCTCGAATTCCTGACCTCACATGATCCACCCGCCTCCGCCTCTCAAAGTGCCGGGCTTACAGGCATGAGCCACCGCGCCTAGCCTAATTTTCATTTTGTAAAAAACCATTGAGGAACTAAGAAGAAAAAAAGTGCCAAATTACAATTGTATCCCCAAAATATGTTTGATTGTAAGTAAAAACTCTGCAAGAGTTTATAAACAAAATAAATAACACATTACCTCACTAACAACCATACCAAATATGAAATTTGAAAACTGTATTTTTTTATTTTTATTTTTTATTTTTTTTTGGTAAAACTAACAATGAACCTTGCTAGTAAGGTCTAGTAAAGTCTAATGTGTGTTGCCCTGAGAAGAGGTTATGCAGGCAATAGAATACATGCAATGTACTGGAAAGCTATTAAGTGAAAGAAATGAAGTAGATTAAAGTTATACGCCAATGTCACTTTTTAAAAATATATGTTTTTTTCTTTTAAAGATGAAGTCTCACTATATTGCCCAGATAGTCTTGAACTCAGGGGCTCAAGCAATCCCCCTGCCTCAGCCTCCCAGGATGCCAGAGTAACAGGTGTGAGCCACTGTGCCTGGCCTTTTTTTTTCACATATATATAGAGAGAGAGGGAGAGAGAAAGGAACGAAGTCTCACTATATGCCAATGCCATTTTAAAGTGCTAATTCCATCTTGCTCAGTGAAAATGGACTGTTGTATGTACAGTGTGATACTTACTGTTTTATGTGAATTAAATTAAAACTCTAAAAATAGTTTGTAAAGTAAAAACCCCTTTCATGCTGATCCTAATTATTTCCCAGTACTTTCAAAGGACAACAGAATTATCTGTCAGAAAATAGTTACTTGACTCTCTCACCCCCATTAGCCAAATCAATATATTAGATATGGAGAATTTGAGGAAACGGGGACATGTAGATGTTCAGTAAACATTAAAGCAATTAATCATTAAATCAGTCTACATCATTTATTGACCAGGAAATACTGAACCAAGTCTCAGTGATGTTTAGCAAACAAAGAGTTTTCAATTAAAATAGATACTAATTTCCAGGTTTAACTAAACCTAAATCTATAAAAAGATTCATCGATCCTTAAGTTATCCTAGTGGAAAGAATAATAGACTGGTAAGCACAATATGCATAAAATTGAGCATTTCTTTTGCCTTTAACTGGGAGATGACCCAAAGATTTCACTAATTATTGTAGGGAGCTAAGCTGATCCTTTTCTGAAATGCTATTTTCACTCTTCTCAAGAAAGGTTCATCCATGTCTTTGCTTGCTTTAATCACTGTGCTGGAGAGAAGAGTACAACACTTCCGCAAACATTGGTGTTACAGATCGTCATTTAATTTGTTCCTAATTTTAGTTCTTCTTGAGTTACAAATCTCAGTTTTACTATTACACCCTTTTGTCCTATCCAGTCTCTTTTTTGCTTTTTGTTTTTTTGAAACAAGGTCTCACTTCATCACCCATGCTGGAGTGCAGTGGCGTGATCTCGGCTCACTGCAGCCTCAACCTCCCAAGGTTCAAGCAATCCTCCTACCTCAGTCCCCCCATGTAGCTGGAACTACGGGCAGCTGCCACCATGCCTGGCTAATATTTGTATTTTTTTGTAGAAATGGGTTTTGCCATGCTGCATAGGCTTAAGCCATCCGCCCATCCCAGGTTCCCAAAGGGCTAGGATTACAGGTGTAAGCCACTGTGCCTGGCCCTAGCCTCTTTTTTTCTAAGCTGGGTTTTTTTTTTGTTTTTGATTTTTTTTTTCTTCCTTGAGTTTATGGTTCAGGAAAAAGCTGACAAATGTTGAGTTATATTATTGCTCATGGAGAAGTAAATGGTGAATGGCAGAGATGGCTGTTAAAAGTAATGTGACTTGTTAACCTCATGTTAAGAGTAAAAGAGGTGACAAAGTTACCTTAAGTATTGAGGAGACTGGATATGAATAACAATACCTTCTAGACCTTTTGTTTAAGGTGTTTTGTAAACGAAAATGCCATGTGTCAATCAACACAGGCCAGTTGACTTTGGTGCAGCCTTTGTCCTTCCTATAAAAAGTAGCCCTTACTAGAATTCTTCCCTTGTTAATCTAAATCACCTAGTTCCTTTTCCAGTTATTTTATTGTACTCTCAAATCTCCAAAGGCTTTTGCCTTTGGACGTCACACAGAAATTTAATTGTGATACAGTTATTGTAATTGATTTCCTCTAAAAATAGAACATAAGCATGTCAATAAAAGGTATATTCTCTAAAGGTTACAAAAAGTATATAGTATACCAGAGTGCTTCAGAAAAGGAAAAGACCATAAAATATATAAATATATTTTTTGAGATGGAGTTTCACTCTGTCCCAGGCTGGAGTGCAGCTCACAAGCAGGTCTCTGCCTCAGCTTCCCGAGTAGCTGGGATTATAGGCGCCCGCCACCGCACCTGGCTAATTTTTGTATTTTTAGTAGAGATGGGGTGTCATCGTGTTGGCCAGGCTGGTCTTGAACTCCTGACCTCGTGGTCCGCCCGCCTGGGCCTCCCAAAGTGCAGGGATTACAGGCGTGAATCACTGTGCCCGACCTAAAATACTTTCATTTACAGAGTAGGTCATGTTTTTTCCATCTAGTAATTTAAATTTTGCAACAAAATCTTTACAAAATGTGAATTTAGACCTTGGGGAAAAATGATTTATAATGCTAAGAACAACATGTTCATAGCTATAAGACAACATCTTTTGTTATTTTTAATGTATATACAAAACACAAAAATGGTTCAGACTAACATTACTATTGTGTTTTAGTTTTAAAATGGGGAATAAGTAGAAATTCGGTTCAAATCTTTTTCTAATGGCACTTAGACAAAAATAAAGTGATTTAGGAGATTTCATGGTACCAAAACTCAAAGATGCAATTGAGCCAAGTTCATAGCATATCTCATAGATGGTGGGCAGTACTTATTAAGAGTATAAGGAGTCTCTAGAGGTTGTCCAGACTCAAGTTCCCAAACCCAACAGATCATCAGACACAGCCTTTCTGAGCCCTATTTCCATCCTTTCCAAATTTTTTTTTTTAAATCTATTTTAAAAGCTAACCAGCTTTGTAACGCCAGGCAACTTTCTAGCCCCAGTTTCTTCATCTAAACTAGGTTGATAACAATCCTCTTGGGTAGGGTTTCTAGTGATTCAGGGCAAACACTTTAAAATCCAGTAGTTTTGCACATAAATGTGGAAATGACATTAAATTCATTCTAATTCATGGTGTCCAAGCCAGAAGTCTTTTGCTGCAATTGGAATCCATGCTCAGCTGTTCTAATCTCAGTTGAAACACTATCACTATATCCTGTGAGAATATAGAACCTAAATTCCTACTGCATATTTGTGGATTACCATTTGATTCTTCTGTTAAAATTGTGACTAAATGTAATTATTTATTTTTTTTGAGATGGCATTTTACTCTGTTGCCCAGTGCAGTGGCATGATCTTGGCTCACTGCAACCTCCACCTCCCAGGTTCAAGCATTTCTCCTGACTCAGCCTCCTGAGTAGCTGGGATTATAGGCATGTGCCACGACATCTGACTAATTTTGGGGTTTGGTTTTGTTTTGAGACAGAGTCTTACTCTGTCACCCAGGCTAGACTGCAGTGGTGCAATCTTGGCTCACTGCAACCTTGGCCTCCCGGGTTCAAACTATTCTCCTGCCTTAGTCTCCTGAGTAGCTGGGATTATAGGTGCGCACCTCCACACTTGGCTAATTTTTGTATTTTTAGTAGAAACGGGGTTTTATCATGTTGGTCAGGCTGGTCTTGAACTCCTGACCTCATGATCTGCCCACTTTGACCTCCCAAAGTGCTGGGATTACAGGTGTGAGCCACTGCACCCAACCTAATATTTGTATTTTTAATAGAAATGGAGTTTTACCACATTGGCAAGGCTGGTCTCAAACTCATGACCTGAGGTGTTCCGCCTGCCTTGGCCTCCCAAAGTGCTGGGATTACAGACGTGAGCCACCACGCCCAGCCTGTAATTATAATTTTTAAAAATATATAACTTTAAGGACTTTGGGAGGCCAAGGCAGGCAGATCATGAGGTCAAGACATTGAGACCATCCTGGCCAACATGGTGAAACCCCATCTCGACTAAAAGTACAAAAAAATTAGCTGGGCGTGGTGGCACCTGCCTGTAGTACCAGCTACTCGGAAGGCCAAGGCAGGAGAATCGCTTGAACCTGGGAGGCAGAGGTTGCAGTGAGCCAAGATTGCGCCACTACACTCCATCCTGGTGACAGAGCGAGACTCCATCTCTCAAATATACATATATATAATTTTTAAAACATATATAACTTTTTAAATAAACTGTTAAAATACATATAGAATTTATAAAATGTATATATAACTTTAAAAAAGGCCCTTACTCTATTGTGGCTCAGAGAACATTAATGTATCTAAAGAACACTCCATGCATGTGTGTTTTCAAAGGTTCATGTAGCTTTTTCAGCAAGTAATGTTGCTCCTTTACAATTGTTGCCAAAAAGTCAGTATTGCCCTGTAAGTTTCCCAAGGCTGACTGCCTGCGCCCTTTGGGTCAATGACATGTCTCTTTTTGTTTATTAACATTGCAGTGTATTATTATAACTAAAACTGTTTCACATTCAGCATTTTTTGGAGTAAAGCATGCTACTTGGAGTGATTTAGAAATGCAGTTAAAGAGAGGTTATGGTTTTTAGTGTTTTTTTTTTTTTTTCTTCCTCCTTTAACTGTAACCTTTTCTTAGGTACACTGATCCTGAAGTACTATGATCTTTCAGAAACTCTGGAGAAACTACAGAGTTCTGGTTGTTATGATCCCTGTAATTGGGCTCATACATTTGGGATGGTACAAAATCAAAAGCAGCCCTGTTTTCCAAATACCTCATAAGGATGACATTCCTGAGCAAGATAGTCTGAAACTTGCAAATCTGCAGAAGAGCCAAATCCAAGGGAAATAGCAGGCTTGCGGTCTTCAGGTAAGTTTCATTTAATGTGGTTGGTTAATCATATGGTACATTCCAACAATGGGAAACTTGATCTTTTAGATCTTCGGCAAAAAAAGCCTAAATTGGCTGGGCACAGTAGCTCATGCCTGTAATCCAAGCACTTTGGGAGCCCAAAGTGGGAGGATCACGAGGTCAGGAGTTCAAGACCAGCCTGGCCAACATGGTGAAACCCCGTCTCTACTAAAAATACAAAAGTTAGCTGGGCATGGTGGCATGTGCCTGTAATGCCAGCTACTCTGTAGGCTGAGGCAGGAGGATTGCTTGAACCAGGACACAGAGGTGGAGGTTGCAGTGAGCCAAGATTGCGCCAGTGCTCTCCAGCCTGTGCTATAGAATGAAACACTGTCTCAAAAATAAATAAATGAAGAAAAGAAAGAAAGAGAGAGAGGGAGCCTAAGTTGGTAAGTTACCTTATGACCCACTGGCAAAATACTATTCTGCAGTTGTTTCTGGAAAAGTTTGCTGTGCAGAGACGTTTGACACTTGTCTGGCAGTCATCTGAATGCAAAGGGCAAGGGCAGTTTTGCTAGCAGCAGCCCCAGGATCATGAATGTGTGCAAAGGAGCCCCTGACTCCCTACCATTATATACCACAAAAGTCTGAACTTGTACAAGATTCTTTTCTTCTATTAGTGTTCTTTTTTTTTTTACAATACAAAACTAATTGTATTCATTCCTTAATATCAACTATTTTAGCTTGAACATAATTTGTTACTTTTGAGGGTCACTGAAATAAAGAGGATGTAGTTAATAATTCAGATCTATAGTCCCTTATCCGTAATTCCAAAATTCAAAAAGTTCTAAAAACCAAAACATTTTATCCTAACTCCTTTGGCGGCAAAATGATCTTAACTGACATGAGACAATTTCCAGTGCAGTTATCTCCCTTTATTCTCGGTTTCAGTTACCTGCAGTCAACCCTAGTCTGAAAATATGAAATAGAAAATTCCAGAAATAAACAATTCATAAATTTTAAATTGTGCACCGTTCTGAGTAGCATGATGAAATCCTGGGCTATTCTACTTCATCCACCCAGAATGTGAGTCATTCCCTACCTGCTCATTAGTCACTTAGTAGCCCTCTGGGTTAGATCAACTGTCATGGTGTCACTGCCCTTATGTTCAGGTAGCTCTTATTGTACTTCGCAATGTACCCAAACCACAAGAATATTGTACCTAATTTATAAATTGAACTTTATCATAGGTATGTATGTATAAGAAGAAAACCTAGTATATATAGGGTTTAGTGCTACATCCAGTTTCAAGCATCCACTGGGTGGTTTTAGAACATATCCCTGATAGATAAATGGGAGGGTTACTGTTTTTATTCCACTTAATATGAAAATTTAGTTTCACTGGAGAAATTTTGTTGGCATCTGTTGCATTTTATTTACTATAATATGGTGTTATACTATATTCTGATTATATTGATTATAGATGTTATTAAACATATTTATAAAATCTAAGAAATTATGAATTATGAAACTCATATGGCCCAAGGAGTTTCAGATAAAGAACTGTGATCCCATGATTATAAAGCATTTTCTATTGTAATTTACTTTTTAACCTTGAGTAATACGCTCTAAGTTTTGGCATAACGTAGATGAGTGTAAAGTTCTGCCCTTTATAGAAGAAGAGCCTCAGTAAGACTTTCCTTACTTATAAGCCTTGGTCTGAGGTTTTGACTTACGATATAATTACTTGTTTCAACAATATTTTAAATCAAGGTTTTAGTTTTAAATGTTCATAAGCAGAAATGGAAGAGCATGGTTTATATATTAGACAATTATTTAATACAAAAAGCCAGATAGTAACATAGAAGCTTAACAACCTAGAAACCCTACAATCTGTATAAAATTTATATTTATAGGAAGAGTTTTAATATATATTCATAGGGAGTTTAGAGAATTCATTAGATGCTGGATTTTTATATACATAATCTTCCAGACTGTAATAAGACCATTATAGTATGAATGTATGTTGTACTTATGACATCTTTTTGTTCTTGTCGTAAGTTTGGAGGCCAGGTATGGCCAAACTTTGGAGGAAAAAATTAAATAGTTTCTTATCGTCCAAAAAGAATTACTCTTGGAGGAAAAATGAGCTGAGAAAAGAAAAAATCTCCTCTAAAATATTAGGTGAATATAGTAAGAGGTTTTAGAGGCCAATGCAGCAATAGTTACACATTTTAGAGACTAACACTTCCAGTCAAGCAAGCAGAAGCAGATATTTAAACAGGCTTTTAATAAGCAAACGTTAGAGCCAGATTTAGAATAAGTTAAACACCAATTCCAAATAGTTGAAGTACATCAAAATAAATGCATTGTATTTGCCCCTTATTTTCTATTTTTATTTTCATTATGGAAAATTACATACATGCCTCAAAATAGAGAGAATAGTATATTGGGCCCTCAAGTATCCATCAACCAGCTTTAATAGTTGATTGGCATTTTGCCAGTTTTCTTTTATCCATCTTTTCCTCTATTTTTTGAACTAATAGAATATATTAAAGCAAATCTTAAGCTCCACTATGTAGTCCTTTAGTTTGTGTCTTTAGCAGTAATAATAAACACACATATACAAACGCATTTGTATTATCACCCAGAAAAACTTAATAGTGATGTTTTTGTTTTTGTTTTTGTTTTTGAGATGGCGTCTCGCTCTGTTGCCCAGGCTGGAATGCAGTGGCGTGATCTCAGCTCACTGCAACTTCTGCCTCCCAGGTTCAAGCAATTCTCCTGCCTCAGCTTCCCAAGTAGCTGAGATTACAGGTGCATACCGCCACGTCCAGCAGATTTTTGTATTTTTAGAAGAGACGGGGTTTCACCATGTTGATCAGCCTTGTCTGGAACTTCTGACCTTGTGATCTGCCTACCTCAGTCTCCCAAAGTGCTGGGATTACAGGTGTGAGCCACCATGCCCAGCGACAGTGACTCTTTAATTGCAATTTGATACCCCAAGACCATGTTCATATCTCTGAATTTGTCTTAAAAAGTCTTTAGAGGTAGTTTGTTGGAATCAGGATCCAAACAAGGTCTACGTACTTTTTGATAGATAATGTCTTTTTTCAATTCCCCTCCTAAATCTGCCTTTTAAAAAAATCCCCACATTCTCAATTTGGTTGATTGCTTCCATATCATTTAACAAGTTCCTCTCTCTCACCCCTATTTCCTGTAATCTGGTAGTTAAGAGGCCTAATTTATTTTTTGAACAAGAATACTTCATGGATGGTGCTGTGATATAGATCCTAGGTAATCATATTGTTTCACGTATAATGTCTGATCCACTTTTGATGGTGTTGTGGACTTTTTTTTTTGAGACAGTGTTTTGATCTGTCACCCAGGCTACAGTGCAATTGCCTCATCATAGCTCACTGCAGCCTCAAGCTCCTGGGCACAGGCCATCCTCCAGCCTCAGCATTCTGAGTAGCTGGGACTACAGCCATCCACCACCACACCTGGCTAAGTTCTAAAATTTTTTTAGAACCAGGGTCTTGCTGTATTGCCCAGGCTGGTCTCAAATTTCTGGCCTCAGGCAGTCCTCCGACCTTGGCCTCTCAAAGTGATGGGATTACAGGCAAGAGCCACTACACCTAGCCAGTGTTGCTAAGATTAACAGGCAGGTTATCAGTGTTTCTTTCTATTATAAAGCTCCCCTTTGATTTTTGTTTTTTAAGACGGAGTCTCACTCTGTCACACAGGCTGCAGTAGGTGGATCTCAGCTCACTGCAACCTCTGCCTCCTGGGTTGAAATGATTCTCCTGCCTCAACCTCCCGAGCAGCTGGGATTATAGCCACCCGCCACCACACGCAGCTAATTTTTTGTATTTTTTTAGTAGAGACAGGGTTTCACTGTGTTGGCCAGGTGATCTTTTATTTAATAAATTATTAGCAACGATTCATTATTATTGCTGTAATGTAGAAATTGGCAAACTTTTTTCTATAAAAGACCAGAGAGTAAATACTTTAGGCTTTGCAGATCATATAGTGTCTATACCAACCCATTAGCTTTCTGTTGTAGTGTAAAAGCAATCAGACACAGTACACAAATTAATGAGCATGGCTGCTTTCCAATAAAACTTCATTTATGAAAACAGGCCACAGGCTGGATATGGTCCATAGGCTTAATTTACCAACCATTGCATATAGGTCTAATGTACTAGTTCATTAGGGGTTGCCAAATGATGCTGCTCAAATTCTATCATTCCTTCTCCATTTATTAGGTAGAACAACTTTTCATCGTCAGCTATTCAGTTACCCCAGAATGCATTTATACAAGAAAAGCAAGATAAATATTTTATCTCTGTAATTCCCTTTGTTGGTTTTTTTAAATAATAATGAGTGCTCAAGCAGCTTAGGGTTTTTGTTTTTAGTGTCAGTATGAACCTGTGGGTTTGCATATGTTTTAATTAATCTATTTCAGTTGCCTTTTTTTTTTTAATGCTGAAGTTGTGCCATTTTGGATCCTCTCCAAGTTGATTCCTGTTGTTTTTTCCTTTGTCCTTGTGTTATGATACAGATAGTCTTTAATAACATCTTTACTTTTTGGCAGAAAAGGACGCCAGCTTACTTTGTGTTTCTTACCTCATACCTATAATCAGTCTTTTTGCCAAAGAACTCCATTTGCTTCTAGGAAAAACTTTTACCTGCTTATATTTTGTTTAAATTATATTTTATAGTGCACGTCTTAATTTAGAAGACAGTCATGCAAGTTTTAGTGTTATTTTAATTAAGTTATCCATCACTGCAACAACAACAACAAAAACCCATCTGCCAAGCCTGTACATCCAGGAATAGTCAGGACCATTCATCTGATGGCAACTCCTGGAATCATGCAGCACCTTATTTAGGAAGAAAGAGTTTTAATAGAGCTGTACTGATACTTCCAAATATATTTTATAAACCAGCCCCAATCGTTTGGGGTTTTTTTCCCTCTTTCTTGTACCTTCTTTTGTCCAGGTCTAGACCTGTGACCGCAGGTCAGCAAGTTTTGGCATCTTTAAAATGATTTGGAAGTCACTAACATTTTCATTGATTTTTTTCTCATTTTAATGAAATACTAGCCAAAAGATGTGTTGACTGGTCTCACTACCATAAGATTGACAGAGATGCCAGCTTGGTATTCTGTTTCTGAAAAGTTGCATGTCACTATTAATTATTGAAAAATATTCTAACTAGAAAAATCATTTTCTTAATCATAGTTTTTATTGTGGGGGTGTGTGTGTGTGTAAGTTTTAACTTGCAAATTACGAAACAGAAATCACTTTGTGAGGCTTTATTTAAATGTATTTCTCAGATTTTGCTGAATCTGAAATAACCGTTGAAATATTTAAGTACCTTGGCTGTTCCGGGCATAAACAGATTTTTCTTTCCTTCATCACGCTATGCAAAAGTTGACAATAGCTTTATCACCACAGGAAGAAAGCTGATCATCATTGCCCTTACTTTATTTGGGCCCAGTTGCCATGGGTACAGCCCTTTAACTAAATTGGGAATGGTAACCATTTTGCATAACATTTTCTTGTTCTGCCCACCTCTTTGCACAGCTTCAAATCAGGGTTCTGGTCTGATCACCATACTATGCTCTAGCCTACTTTTAGGAAGTACTTTAGGCTAAGTAGATTTGTTTTATTTATGCTAAATGCTCTCCAAGAGGCTACCATACTCAGTATATTCCTGGAAATACTAATAATTATACTTTTAAAACACCAGGGTTCAACAGATAATATCTATTATCTAACATTTTTATACTTTTCACACATTATTATTGTGTCAGGAATTTATGCCTCAAGCCACACTAATTTTTTTAACAAGGACATTATCTTGTTAAGGAAACTAGAATTGTATTTATTTCTGTGTGTCCATTTGATATATAACATAGTATTTAGACTTTGAAATTGAACTACAACTCAGATCCTATTTTGTTGTTGTTGTTGTTGTTGTTGTTGTTGTTGTTGTTATTCAGCATATCCCTTGGTTTTTGTATCTATTGTCATTAACCAGTGCTTTGGGGAGGATTCGTTGACTAGGACTTCCAAAACTGAAAATCACTGACTGATAAAGTAAAATGATAGAAAATTAGCTCTGACTTTAGCCAGGTATTTAAAACATGGTTAGTTTTTTGGTATAATGTGTTGTGCAGATTTATTCAGCTAAATATAGACTATACATTAGTGACTTTCTGCAGTAAACATGCCAACAGCTATCTTGTTTTTATAATTATTTACAAACAGGATTTGATGTAAATGTGCTTCTGTTCAAACCTAAAGTTTCCAAGCAAACCACAGTTATAGATTAAAACAACATTAAATCTTGATGTTGGAGAATCAAAATATTTGGGACTTCGTTTCAGACTCAAAGACCAAATTCTGTGTTGTATATTGTAGCATTTGTCTTCTAGAAGCATGCCATATTCAAATAACTGTGCTGTAAGCTTTCTAGCGATGTTGTACCTTACAGAATCACTGAAATACAAGCACTTTTTCTTGTAGAGGGGATTTATTGAAGAAAAAAGAATTTTAAGTCAAAGTTGGTTTACCTTTCTCATTTTTCTGGAGACTTGTGCCAGTTAGTAGTTCCTTTTTTCTTTAAAAAAAAAAAAAAAACGCAGCAGAGCATTAGAATAAATTATGAAACTGCATCCTACAAAATGCTTGGGAAGTATTTCTCTAAAATGTTTTGTTTTTATTTCTTAGATAAAGAAGCAGCTTTGAATCTGAGCTTCATTTCAAAAGAAGAGATGAAAAATACCAGTTGGATTAGAAAGAACTGGATTCTTGTAGCTGGGATGTCTTTCATAGGTGTCCATCTTGGAACCTACTTTTTACAGAGGTCTGCAAAGCAGTCTGTAAAATCTCAGTCTCAAGTCAAACAAAAGAGTATTGAAGAGTGAAGTAAAATAAATATTTGGAATTGCTAACTTGTTATTAAATCATGATATGCTGATTTAGCTTCATAAACATTGAACTGTTTGATTTTATAGCCACAATGCTGCATATTTATACTTTAATTCCTAAAGAATAATTTTTTATGTTAACACATGATAATGAAATAAATAGAAAAATATGGTTTACGTAGTAAAAACTGTCTTCACAAGTTACCACCTGAAGTAAGATGTCTCGTTTAGACACTAAGAAGCCATCATTGTGTAAGAGTGAACCACTGACAAGTGAGAGAGTCAGGACTACACTTTCTGTCTTGAAAAGAATCGTAACATCGTGCTATGGCCCTTCAGGTAGGCTGAAGCAGCTGCGCAATGGCTCTGGAGGCTACGTGTGCACAACCTCACAGTCCTCAGCCTTGCTCAGTCACCTTTCGGTCACACATCCCATATTAAAGATCCTGACAACCTCCGTACAGAATCACGTGTCAAGCTTCAGTGATTGTGGCTTATTCACAGCCATTCTTTGCTGCAACCTGATTGAAAATGTTCAGAGATTAGGCTTGACACCCACCACTGTCATTAATTTAAATAAACATCTTTTGAGTCTCTGCATCAGTTATCTCAAGTCTGAGACCTGTGGTTGTCGAATCCCAGTCGACTTCAGTAGTACTCAGATCCTCCTTTGTTTGGTGCGCAGTATATTAACGAGTAAACCTGCCTGTACACTCACCAGAGCAGAAACAGAGCATGTCAGTGCTTTGATTCTGAGAGCCTTTTTGCTTACAATTCCAGAAAACGCTGAAGGCCACATCATTTTAGGAAAGAGTTTAATTGTACCTTTAAAAGGTCAAAGAGTTATAGATTCCACCGTATTACCTGGGATACTCATTGAAATGTCCGAAGTTCAATTAATGAGGTTAATACCTATCAAAAAATCAACTGCCCTCAAGGTGGCACTGTTTTGTACAACTTTATCCGGAGACATTTCTGACACTGGAGAAGGAACTGTGGTGCTCAGTTATGGGGTTTCTCTTGAAAATGCAGTCCTGGACCAGCTGCTTAACCTAGGAAGGCAGCTAGTCAGTGACCACGTAGATCTTGTCCTCTGCCAAAAAGTAATACATCCATCTTTGAAGCAGTTTCTCAATATGCATCGTGTTATTGCCATAGACAGAATTGGAGTGACTCTGATGGAACCCCTGACTAAAATGACAGGTAAAAATCACTCTTGGCTTTTGCCTCTTACAGTTAATAAATCACACTTTTGAGCAGAGATGTTTTTGGTTTGTGTCACTGTTAAAATCATGAAAAGTTTTAGAAGCCACCAACCTCACCACGTGTCGGTATCATTTCTGGCAGCAAAGGTTACTGGCAAAGATCCTGTATTGTTCACATACTAAAAATACAGTGATTATGGCCATTTTATATGTATTTTTCAGCCCCCAAATGTACTATAGTCTGTCATAGTCTAACCCCCAAATATTTCACAGGTTATTGAGAAGTCTTAACATCTTCATAACCCTAAGGCCTTTCGTACTTCACACAAAATTCTTCAGCTTAATTGACAAAGCTTTTAAATCATGTTATATTTAGAAAATAATTTTGTAACTAGAATGCTCCTTTTTCTTCACTTTATCATTCCAACAAACTTCTGTACTTCTCCCTAAGTAGCTGTTTCTAATGGGAGGGGAATGTACATGCACCTGTGTATAACCTTTATCAAAACTGTTGCTAGCTGACCTTGGGAACCAAGATCATTTACTTTCAGCACCTATTACAGGCCTGACCCACAGTAGATGTTCTAAAGTGTTTATTGAATTGACTGAAATATATTTGGTAATATGCAGAACACAATATGCAAAAAATTCACTGTATTTTACAAACTCAGCAAATTAAAAGCAGTTGTAAGATGTGTTAGAGCCAAAGAAAAATGACAAGCTGAAGAGTTCCTGATTTGAGCTACTTTGCAATATTCCTTTAACTGCTTTGACAACATATCAGAAAGATGGTCATTTAGTCTGCATTGTTTCCCATTTTTAAGTCATTAGACTTAAACTATTAAAGTTCATTAATAAAAGTCTTGCTATAAATCATCAAAAAGGAGTTGTATGTATGCCAAGTGTTTAATACATAATATCTCTGGGTTATTGCCCTACCTTTGTAAGACTCAAATGACTGTCAAAGTAGAGTTTCTTTTTTTTTTTTTTGAGACAGAGTTTCACTCATGTTACCCAGGCTGGAGTGCAATGGCGCGATCTCGGCTCACCGCAACCTCCGCCTCCTGGGTTCAGGCAATTCTCCTGCCTCAGCCTCCTGAGTAGCTGGGATTACAGGCACGCACCACTATGCCCAGCTAATGTTTTTTGTATTTTTAGTAGAGACGGGGTTTCACCATGTTGACCAGGATGGTCTCGATCTCTTGACCTCGTGATCCACCCGCCTCGGCCTCCCAAAGTGCTGGGATTACTGGCTTGAGCCACCGCGCCCGGCCTAAAGTAGAGTTTCTTAATAATGAAAATAATTCCTCGGAACTCATTGTTGATTTGGTAAGCCAGACGGATATCCTTAAATATCTACTAGCTTTGCATGAATCTGGCAATTTCCAGCTTGTAAATACTGGGTCTTCCAGATTCATTTTTAAAATGGGGGACATTTTAGCCAGGTGTGGTGCATGCCTGTAATCCCAGCTACTTGGGAAGTTGAGGCAGGAGGATTGCTTAAGCTGAGGAGTTCAAGTTCAGCCTGGGCAACAAAGCAAGACCACATCTCTTTAAAACAACAAAACAAAAAGAATATTTTCCCATAGAAATCATGTTGTAACTGGGGGCTGGGTTTCCACACTAGCCCACAATATATACCTAAAACATGCCATTAACAGCCATAGCTTTAGTCCTGAGTCTTGGAAGCAGAGACCTTTCAAGTAAAAAAAGGGGGGAAAAACTACCAGGTACATAGTGCAGGTAAACTTTTAGGTAGATGAAGTATGTTTTTGGCCTTATATATCTCCCCTAGTGTATCTAAGTTAACATTATTTCACATCAGGCCTTCAAAATTCCTATTTATTAATGATCTAGGTTGAGTAGTGGGTGTTACTGTGCATGGGTGCCACATGTGAAGCTTATTGCGGCTTACAGAGCATTGTTAATATTTGGTTTGATTTATTTGTGAAGTAAGCATTATTATCCCCACTTGCCTCTGGTGAGAGAGGCAGAAAGTTAAATGACATGAGTAACAGCATCCAGTGGCTGATAAGCAGTAGAGCCGGGTCTTCTCACCAGAATTGTGGCTTTTTACTTAGATTACTTTTTAAAGTATTCATTATTCTTGAAGGCTTCAGAAGTAAAGAAACAATATTCAAATAAGTGAAATTGTTCAGTGATTATTGACTATGTTCTATAAATTTTTTGAGCTGGAAGTGTTTTTAGACATTTTAGACTTTTTTTTTTTTTTTTTTGCGACAGAGTCACTGTTGCCTAGACTGGAGTGCAGTGGTGCCATCTCAGCTCACTGCAACCTCCACCTCTTGGGTTCAAGCAATTCTTCTGCCTCAGTCTCCGAAGCAGCTGGGATTACAAGTGCCTGCCACCATGCCCGGCTAGTTTCATATTTTAAATTATATGCTTATGGGTCTTTTATGTTGGCTAGGAATAAATATACTTTTAAATGGTTGTTTTCTCCACTTTTGTTTATACATCTTGTATTTTCCAATCTTTAAAAAATAGGAACACAGCCTATTGGATCCCTAGGCTCAATATCTCCTAATAGTTATGGAAGTGTGAAAGAAGTGTGCACTGCAAAATTTGGCTCCAAACATTTTGTTCATCTTATTCCTAATGAAGCAACAATCTGCAGTTTACTTCTCTGCAACAGAAATGACACTGCCTGGGATGAGCTGAAGGTAGATAATGAACTTTGAATTCCATATCAAGGGGCCAAAGGAGGAATTAGTTACTCAACAGTTATTATGATTATTTTTTCATAGCTTCCCTAGGTAGTATTGAAAGCAAAAATTAAAATGATTGATGCAAAGTCACAAGTAAGCTAATTTAAATGCCTGTGGTGTTATAGTAAATGTGGCATGTGTTGCCATTTATTATTCCCACTATTTATTGGAAACCTAAAAGGCCCTTGACATCTGAACTTCTCTAAGAAATTTGAAATGTGTAGTCTTTGATGCTAATGTGTATGAATAATTCACTTAGAAAATGAGTTCCACAGTCAATACCCATCATCCACTTCTTAGCAGAGTTTATTTTTCTCTGCCACCAAAAATACATGCAACTTTTATGCAATGGAAGTGATAGTCTATGGGATTGGTCCGAATTTTAAAGATTCATGTATGCTCAAGGATATATACTTAGTAAATGTTAAAGGTCTGTGTGTTTTTTTATTATTGCTGGGTTATAACTGTATTATTTCCAGAAAATTTTGAAATAAATTTATTATTTACACTGAAATAATTTGGGTTTTTTTTTAGATGAAGTCTCGCTCTGTTGCCCAGGCAGGAGTGCAGTGGTGTGATCTTGGCTTACCACAACCTCCGCCTCCTTGCTTCAAGAGATTCTCCTGCCTCACCCTCCCAAGTAGCTGGGACTACAGGCCCATGCCACCATGCCTGGCTAATTTTTGTATTTTTAGTAGAGACAGGGTTTCACTATGTTGGCCAGACCAGTCTCCAACTCCTGACCTTGTAATCCCCCTGCCTTGGCCTCCCAAAGTGCTGGGATTATGTGCCCAGCAGACTGAAATAATTTTTTTTAGTGGAAGTGCCAGCAAACCTCATTGACCCAGATATTTTGAGGCCATATATTTGTGAGTCTCAATATGAAGAGCTAAGTGTATATGAAAGAAAATATTAATCTGGCTCCATGAAAACAAACTTCTGACTAAAGTATCTTCTTTAATCTCTAAATTTTATTATTCAGAATGTATTAATCACATGACAACCTTGGCACAACAAAAGTTTTGTTCTTTAACAATTAAAATCACACCCTTTGAATTCACTGTGATGTTTTGAGAGCATGATTATAATTTTTTGTCTATATGATGTGAATGTCTGATTCTGATGATTTGGGTTTTTTTCTTAGCTCACGTGTCAGACAGCACTGCATGTCCTGCAATTAACCCTCAAGGAACCATGGGCTTTGTTGGGAGGTGGCTGTACTGAAACTCATTTGGCTGCATACATCAGACACAAGGTACATAAGATAATCCTGTTTGGATTACCTGAATTCTCAGCAACTTTTGTTTTATGAGATAATAAGCCAAAATCATAATATCCTATAGCCTTCTTGTTTGTTAGTTTAAACTTTTATTTTAGGCTCAGGGGTGCATGTGTAGGTTTATTTTATAGGTAAACTTGTAGCCTTTAACACTGAATTTTTCAGTAGTCTAAATCAAATACATAATGAAAAACACTTGAGGAAAATAAAAAGATAAATATAAGGTAATATAATCATTATTATAAATATAATATTTTAGCAAATGATCACATTCTTTGAGTATTGTCTACATGTACTGCATGTTGAAGCTAGCATTCTATTATGGGAGTTCTTTTAGAGATCTCAACTGCTGCAATACAGTAATAATTGATGTTCACAAACAAAAAGGCCAAGTTTCTACAGAATACTTAAGTGTCTTCTAGAGCATCAAGAAAATACTTAATTTCATTTATTTAAGCAGTTCACATATTAGATTCTATTATAATTTTAAAATTGATATTTATGTATGATATTTATTAATTCTACCAAATAGAATTTTTTGATTAGTGTAGGAAACTCCATTTTCTGACAGCTCTCAGATAAGTTTAGTGCATTGTAATCCTAATTATTTCATAAGTACTGGCCTACTTTATTTGAAAATGGATACAAAAATGTATTGGTGTTTTCCAAATATTAACAATCTATTCATTGGGTAAATATGCCCTGTCCTTCCCAAATAACTTAGAATCTGTTTGAAGATAAAGCACATTCATGAACAGTTACCAGAATATACATGTGGAAAATGAAATTTGTGCCAATCTGTTGATGCTGAATGAACAATAATGTATTTTGAAATGGAATTGAGTAAACTAGTGAAGGTTTTTTGGAGGAAGGAGGTGTCTTGAGTAAGAAAGTAGCCATTGTTTTTAAACAGTTAAGATATGGATTTTTAGGCTGGGCGCAGTGGCTCAAGCCTGTAATCCCAGCACTTTGGGAGGCCGAGGTGGGTGGATCACGAGGTCAAGAGATCGAGACCATCCTGGTCAACATGGTGAAACCCCGTCTCTACCAAAAATACAAAAAATTAGCTGGGCATGGTGGTGTGTGCCTGTAATCCCAGCTACTCAGGAGGCTGAGGCAGGAGAATTGC
>NW_016107346.1:2598825-2616652 GCF_001604975.1 Cebus imitator
AAAAAAAAAAAAAAAAGATATGGATTTTTTAAACCATCATTCAGTTATCAGTTTGCTAATACAGATGTGTTGCTTAACAACAAGGATATATTCTGAGAAATGCATCATTAGGCAGTTTTGTTGTGCAAAAAGTACAGAGTGTACTTACACAAATCTATATGTTAGAGCCTGCTATACTCCTAAGAAATGTGGTATAACCTGTTGCCCCTAGGCTACAAACCTTTCCAGCATCCTACTGTACTGAATACTGTAGGGAATTGTAACACAATGGGATTTGTATATCTAAACATATCAAAACATAGAAAAGGTTAGTAAAAATATGGTCTTATAATCTTATAGGACCATCATTGTATATGCAGTCTGTCATTGACTGAAGCATTGATATGTGGTGCATACCTATATATTAATTTTTCTCTCTATCATGGAATTCCTAGTATAAACTTTTTTACATAGTGGGACCAGAAGACAGTTTAATGTCTTAATATCTTTTCATTAATTTAAAGAGTAGAATATTCATTTTTAAAACACTGATGTGAAAATTTACATCATGGTTTCCTAATAAAAAATACATGCATTCTCATTTTAAACAAATCTCAAACATTTTGCAGAGATAAATAAGTACTTCATTTGGGACATCAGTCTTCAAGAACTTCCTCCTGTGTGCAGAAAAAACTGTAATACATACATTATGCCTTGTCTTTCATGTATTAAGGAGGCACTACCAAGCCTTCTTCAGAATAAGCTGACAATGGGGTTATTCTGATTCACTCATTCTGGTAACATGACTGGTAGTATGTACATTTTTACTATAACCAACCTAGTTAAGGGTTTGTAGCCTGACCAGCTGACCCATACAAGCCCATTAGCATTGTGCCATACCCCAAATTAAATGAAAATAAGTAGTACCTTTAGGAATAAGGTTTTGATTCATTATCTTACTCTTTCTTAAACATTTATATTAATTGTATGTGTTTACAATGTTTTTATTACTCTTTAGACTCACAACAACCCAGAAAGCATTCTCAAAGATGATGAATGTACTCAAACAGAACTTCAGCTGATTGCTGAAGCATTTTGCAGTGCTCTCGAATCTGTTGTTGGCTCTTTAGAACATGATGGAGGTGAAATTCTCACTGACATGAAGTATGGACACCTTTGGTCGGTTCAAGCAGATTCTCCCTGCCTTGTTAACTGGCCAGATTTGCTTTCACAGTGTGGCTGTGGATTATACAATAGCCAGGAAGAACTCAGCTGGTCTTTCTTAAGAAGTACACGTCATCCTTTTGTGCCACAAACCTGCCTTTCACATGAAGCTGTAGGCTCAGTCAGCAACCTGACTTTGGACTGTTTGACTGCTAAGCTTAGTGGCCTACAGGTGGCTGTAGAGACAGCCAATTTGATTTTGGATCTTTCATATGTTATTGAAGATAAAAACTAAGAGAATAGCGTGTTTGTATTACAAAAGAAACAGACTAGCCTGGTGTCAATTAAGAAAAATTGTGAGTGTATTTGTTCCCTCCCAAAGGCCTATTCTATGTATTTGGACAAATGACTCATAAAATTATAGATATACTTCTTTAGGAATAAAGATGATTCATGAATAGAAATGCCATAAAATAATAAAAATACAAAGAATTATTTATTTTAAAATATTGTAGTTATCTTAGGGATTCTAAGTGGCTGCTGTACATTGTTCTAAATTTTTGTTATTATTTTGACATCAATTTTGAGAACAAACAGAAATAAAAAAGACTTCTAATCCATGCTCCAGTTTGGATACATAGTTTAGATATTTTGTAGTTAGTAGTAATTACATATACTTAAATGATAAAACTAGATCTCAAAGTCTCACAAAACATTCAGTATATATGGCTCATCAAAAGAAGTGTTTATACTGTGCAGTTAGTAAAATTTCACTTTTCACAGTGCCCTTTATCTCAGCCTAGATTCTTCAGTGGTTAGGTAATTGATGTAGAACCTGGTTTGCCTGCAATTGCTAGTTTGTATCAAGCTCCACGTTTTTGTTATTTGGGGGAAATGTTTGCTTTTGAGGCGGGGGGAAAGTAGGTTTGTATAGTAACTAAGGCGAAAGCAACTTTGTAAGGTCTTCGTTTTTAAAGTGGGAGGAGGAACTGGTTTGTTTTAGACAGAGGTTTCTCAACCTTGGCACTATTGATATTCTGGACCCCATAATTCTTTGTTGTGCGGAGGCTGCTCTGTGCATTACAGCTTATTTAGCAGCATCCCTGGCCTCTGCACACTAGATGCCAGTAGCACACTCCTGTTGTGACAACCAAAACTGTCTCCAGACATTGTAAAATGTCACCCAAAGAGCAAAATTGTCATTGGTTGAGAACCATAGACTGATAGAAAAGGAAGGACAATAAGGAGCATTCTACCAGGACTTCAGGAAGCAACCTGAAGGAAGTGGAAGTTATTTCTCTAGTCACTAGTATGAAAAAGAAACTAGAAAAGCTCTCATATTCAAAGTAGAGACACTATGTTTCGCGAAGGGATGCAATTTGAATTTTATGCCAATATAAGACGTATTGATAAATTGAAGAAGAAATATAGAAGGCAGCTAGTTGAATAAGTATGGTAACAAATGTTATATTAAACTTTAGGAAAACATTTTGGAAAGTTTTGGGAAATTAACCAACCTAATGGTCAATGATCAGATCTATAGCCATGATAAAGAGAAATAGAATTATTAAGCAATCCAATATTCTTGTAATCAAAAATAATTTTACTCTGAGCCAAAGAAAAAAATCACAATACAAAGAGCAATGCCATCCATACATGTTAAATATCAGCCCACCTGAAGTCTCATAGACTATTAAAAAGTGTTACTTCTTTTATTATTAGAGTCAAACAGAAGGGTAGTGTGGTAGGCAGCCTCTAAGGTGGCCCCCAGTGATCCCCACCTCCTGGTTTCAGACCTTGCATAATTTCCTCCCCTTGTGTATGGGCTGGATTTAGTGACTCCTTTATGTCTCCCATTTCCCATCTTTGTGGACAGAATCTTATAGTGATGATTATGGTTATGCCTTATCTATAATTTTATGCTGTGAGTAGAAGGCAGATGACTTATCTATAGTTACATGGGCCTACAGATGGAAAGCAACTGTGCTCTAGGAACTGCACTTAAAGAATTACCCCCTGAGGAAGCCTGGAGTGATTCCAATTATGAGATCACCCTGACTTGATTCCAGTTATGAGATTCTGAACTTTGAGCTGATGTTATGCAAAAGTAAAACTTTTGAGGATCTGAGGAGTAGGGGGAATGTATTTTGCATGTAGTAGGCAGCCTCTGAGATGGCTCCCAATAATCCCATTTCCTGGCAGTCCACCCTCTGGGTGTAGGTGGGACCTAGTGACTAGCTTCTAATGAATGGAACACAGCGGAAGGGATGGGATGTCACTTCTGATATTTGGTGGTAAAAAGATAAGTTTATCTTTTGATGCCTTCTCTCTCAATGAAAGCCACCTGTCATGTTGGGAACTGCTCCCTGGAGAGACCTACATAGCAAGGGTTGAGGGAGGCTTCTAGACAACAGCTCAAAAGGAACTGAATCCTACCAACAACCACAAGAGTGAATTTGGAAGCAGGTTCTCCCCAGTGAAACATTGAGATGAGTGTAGCCCTGCCACTGGAGCCACAGGAGAGACCCTGAAGCAGAAAAGCCAGCTAAGTTGTTTTCAGGTTGGTACCTGACCCACAAAATCTGTGAGATAATAAAGGTTGTTTTAAGTCAAATTTGGGGTGTACTTTGTTATACACCAATAGATATCAAATAAAGGCAAGAGGAAGTGCTTATTTGTAATAAAGTATTTACTGAAAACGTAGTCACACAAATGGAAGAAAGCATTCTTGATGCCATGCCTTTGCCTTTTCATCATCTCCCCAAACCTAAAAGAAGGATTCTTCATGACATGTGTTTACAGTGGTCACTGAAGAAGGTGTGTCACATTGGTATTGGGAATTGTCCTGGTTCTCCTTGTCCTTATCCTGCATTTTTTCAAGCTCCTCCAAGAAGGGGTGACACTGTGAACCTCTCCAACTGATCTCGTAGATTAGTGGTTTCCATTTTTCATGATAGTGATTTTTTTAATTCTGTCATTTTTAGTTTTGCCATAAAATTCGATGAAACATCAATGCTGTTATTTTGAATATATCACAAATTAGTTAAAATATAAATGCCTCTGTGTTTCCTAAAGTTGTAATAATCCTTAGTAGAAAACACTGGAAATAGAGTAAAAGAAACCTCCCTCTATAGTTCAAGAAAATCAGCATTCAAACTTAGATGTTAAAACATGAAATGAAAATTCTTGATGAAAATAATTTCAGAGGAGTTCCTTTTGGCAGTAATAAATGATAGGTAAAAATAGCAACTAAGGTAAGCATTAGGCAGTGTTTTGTGACTTAAAGTAAGATTGAGGCCTGAATATTGCATTTGCATTATGAAGTACCTCAGGAGAGAGAACAGGAAACCCTGATCGCTGTGGAAAGTAAAGGGCGAGTGTACAGAAGAGAATGAAGTCAGCTCAATACTTTCGTGGGACTCTCAGGACATGTAGCATTAAACATTATTGAACCATAGGAGTCCAACAGGATTATCATCTTATTAATCAAAAGATGTTAGGATTTTAGCGGCAAGGAAAAAAGTGGAGAGCTAAAGCAAATTAAAGGAAACTTTTAATCAAATACTTATTCGGTCTTAAAGATATCCTGTTTAATTCTTCCATTTGTACTCTATTAAAAGAGTCTTTACATGTTAGACATTGTAAATCAACCGTTAGATTGAAGCATTTTATATAAGTGAAGCATTTTACACAAGATATTTAAACTTTATGTCATTAATATCTTTTATCATAGATATCCTTGAACTCATTTAGTTTGTATAATCAAAGCTACCTAGGCATTTACATGACAGACAAGAAATTTTAGGTACCCATAAATCAGCCATTGTACTCTGTATTTTCATATTGTTCATATTGTTGAACAGTTATTTGGATAACTTTAAAATAAAATAATATTGTTTTACAGTCACATTATACAGGTTATTTAAAATTATCATGTACAAAAATCAATGCAGGCCTTGACAAAACATATGATTAGATAGGTTGTTCCTTCCTGATAATCTTTGGGGAATAGACAAAGAGACTAAATGTCTCCTACAGGGCCGGGTTTCAGCTGTCTAAATAAGCTATCTCTTAATCAGAAGGAAATTTTGAATATAATTTTTTTCATGTAGCTGACTGCTTCTATTTAGTATCTATGGTATCCCATAATGAAAATTTTTGCCAGTCATCTACAGAATTTGAATTTTGATGCACCAAAACACAGTGTTAGCCTCCTTTGTGATTATAAGTAGATTTATATGCTGCTTTATTAAGAATATAGTAATACTCACAAAAGAGAATGAAATTCCTGAAAACTATTCCTAAATGTAGATAAAGCTTTTTGCTGGAGAGATTATTAGACTTGGCTCACTAAAAGCCATGGAATACTATTATCTGTAATAAAGTGTGAATTTAGAGGGAAATAAAACAGCTTGACAATGTCCTATTAAAAATTTTGAGAAAATATTTATGAAAAATATCGTATTTTAGCCATCTTGATTGTTTAGAGTATTGTGATTTCATTTCGGGAAGTATTAGTTGAGTTCTTACTATTTGCTGGTTAGGATAGTTAAACACATTGGTGGTGAGAAGAAAAAACAAAACAACACAGAAATTTGTTTACAGTCTCTGGCCTCAAGGATTTGATCATCTACCCAGGGAGATTTTTTTAAAATTATTAATTTTATAAGTTAAATATGTTGTAATAGAAAACTGGGAAAATATGAATCAGACACACACCCCCCACACACAATAAAGTCAAGTGTATTCCTACTATCGCCAGAGATAACCACTGTTTACATTTTTTATGTATCTTTTCAGTTCTTTTATTGCAGGTTTTTTTCCAAAAAGATGATCATACAGTATGTTCTATTTTATAATCTCTTCCTTTTACTTAATATGTCATGAACATCATACACATGTAGAATTCTACACATTCAATTATTACATCATTTTTCTTTTAACTTTTATGGGTACATAGTATGTGTATATATTTATGGGTTATATAAGATATTTTGATGTAGGCATACAATGTGTAATAATCACATCAGGGTAAATGTAGTATATTATATCATTTTTAATGCCTGAAGAAATTTCATTTATAGAGATTATGCCATAATTTAGATAATAAATTGGCATTAGTAAACCCTTGGGATGCTTTCACAATTGTTTGTGTTAATGTAAGCAACAATGCAGTGAACACGTTGTGTATATTGTTTTCCCATATCCCTGATTATTTCCTCAAGATAAATAAATATAATTCAGGTTTCTGGGTCCAAGCATATTGGAAATGAAAAGACTATATATAATCTACCCGCAGTAATTTTTTTTAAATATAAATTTTAAAAGGAGAGTCCATTTCCAGTTACTAAATTGACAAAGATAATGACTGTTTTGGCCACAGTTTAGGAAAAGGAGCATTTTCACACTGTGGTTGGGGTATATTGATGTGACATCTGGAAAACAATTATATAATAGATTCCTTTCCATTTCTAGTACACTAGTCAAATGATTCTGAAATGCCTTCCACATTTTCTGTCAGTAAGTTTATCTTTCTCATATGCATTTATATTTTTGTATTTATTTTCTCATATGCATCATTAAAGATATGTACATATTCAGGTAATTTTTAGAGCAGATAGGCTGAATGTTCAGCTGCACATCCCCAAGCTAGACATGATGCCTTTTTAATGGTACAGTTTTATTAACTTGTCACTTGTCACCCTTCTATTAACTTGTCACTCACAAGCAGCAGCAAAACACCTATGTGGTATGATGAATTCAGTAAACAAACTATTGCCCTTAAGTTTTTACAACCTTCAACTCTTTCGGTGTCTATGAAATGGGATGGTGTATTAGTTTTTTAGGGCTGCCATAACAAATTGCCACAAAAGTAGTGGCTTAAAACAACAGAAATATATTCTCTCTGTTTGGGAAGCTAGAAGTTTGTCATCAAAGCGTTGTCAGGGCTATGCTTCTCCGGAGACTCTAGGGTTGCTCATTCCTTACCTTCTCCAGCCTCTAGTAGTTGCCACCACTCCAATTAGTCCTTGTCTTCACATGACCCTCCCCCCCACCTGCCACCCCTGCTGTGTCTCAAATATCCCTCTCCTTTCTCTTACAAGGGTACCAGTGATTGGATTTAGGGGCAACCCTAAATCCAGGATGATGTTATCTCAAGATCCTTAACTGCATTTGAAAAGACCCTCTTTCCAAATAACATCGAATTCGCTCCAAATAACATCGCATTCATTCGCAGGCAGCAGAACTTAGGTCTTTGGACATATCATTCAACTCACCACGGATGGAAAAAAAACTGCCAAGATGTAAATTCTTCTCTAGGGCTACAGTTGCACAGAATGTAGAACACAGTCATCCTGGGGTATTCTTGGGGCATTAGTTCCTGGACCCCTGTGGATATTAAGTTCCTTATGTAAAATGGCACAGTATTTGCTTGTAACCTACACACATTCTCCTGTATACTTTAAACCATCTCTAGATTACTTATAATACCTAAGGCAATGTAAATACTGTGTAAATAATTGTTACGCTGTATTTTTAATTTTTGTTATTTCAAATATTTCCCATCCACAGTTGGTTGAATCCACGAATGATGAACCTGCCATACAGAAGGCCAACTGTGTGCCCAATGTGGACAGAAGGCACCAATGCCAGGTTTTACCACCAAGTTTATCAAATAGTTTCTCCATTTATTGTCATTCTTGAATTATAATCGTCTTTTTTGTAGGGTGCAGTCTCTTTTTGTGCTTAAATTGTCCTGTATCTGACATTCTTCCCTACTTCCCTTTTCTACCTGCATCATCTTCATTCTTACTCTCCTGCACGAGGTGTCCACATATAAACTAGCTATTGGGGCTGGGCGCCGTGGCTCACGCCTGTAATCTCAGCACATTGGGAGGCCGAAGCAGTTGGATCACTTGAGGTCAGGAGTTCAAGACCAGTCTGGCCAACATAGTGAAAACCCATTTCTACAAAAAATACAAAAATTAGCTGGGCATGGTGGTATGCACCTGTAATCCCAGCTACTCGGGAGACTGAGACATGAGGATTGCCTGAACCCGACAGGTGGAGGTTGCAGTGAGCCGAGATTGTGCCACGACAGCCTGGGCAACAGAGTGAGACTCTGTCTAAAAAAACAAACAAAAACAGAAAAAATGACTTATTGGGCATTGAACCATACTTTCTCTGTGCTCAAAAAATTTATATAAAGACATATGAAGAAAAATTTTTACACTACTTTTGTAAAAAAAAAAAAAAGATCATTTTATATAACTTTGATTTGCTTTTTTCTGAAGTCTCTAAGTCAACTGAAAAAGCTAATTCTTTCCTTTAAGGATCACATACTATGCCTGTAGAGACTGTGGTAGAGGATGTTGGTGTCCCACCCAGGTTCCATTTGAATTGGCCTAGTGTACCCATCCCCAAATCCTGTGAGAATTGGCTGCTAATGGCTTACGGCTACCTCTTCTCAGGAGAACTACTCTAAACCCAGACGCCACCTTGCCAGAGAGGTTATGCCAAGGAGATTTTGTCTGCCTTCTTCCTGTGTGTACCCATAGACAATGACTTTGTACATATATTCTTTTTAAGAAGGCTGGTAACTTTGTTGTATTCTTACCTACTTATGTTTTCATTTATAAGAGTTAGAGTCTAATGAGTGAAATCTCTAGGTCAGAAAAAGATATTTTATTAAATTAGATTTATACTTGGTACTCTTTACTAAGTATTGCCTCATTATTTTGCAAAAGGCTGTAACAATTCATATTTCTACCAGCCATTCATGAGTACCATGTTCCATAACCTCATTATCTATTGTCCCTGCCAGTTGGTAATAGGTACTATGTTTCTTTTTTATATTACCAATTATTAGTTCCTTGTTATTTTGTTTTGATGCTTCTGATCACTAATGAATTTGAGCATTTAAAAAAGATATTGCTAGCCATTCGGATTTGTTCTTTGAATTATCTATATTTGTTGCCCATTTTCTTATTTTTCTTATTTGTAAGAATGCTTTGTGCATTATATCATTAAAGATATTAACCTTTCATCCATCCTCTGTGGTACAAATATTTTTTGCAAATTGTTTTCTATTTCTTTCGATCACAGGATGCTTTATCAATTAAAAGGCTTTAATTTTTCTCTAATCAATTTGTTTATGTTTTCTAGTCTGGGTTTCTTATCTTGATTAAAAACCCTTAGGTCTTTTAAATATTTGCCTAAGAATTTTGCCTTGTACATTTAAATTTTAATCTATCTGTAATTTTACATATATATGATATAAGGTAGAGGTTCAATTTAATTTTCTTCTAGTTAGAAAAATCAGTTGTGCCAACATCAATTATTTTTAAAAAATTATTTTCCCAACAAGTTGAAATACCACCTTTGTCACATATTACATTCTCATTTATGTAGAAATCTATTTATAAACTGTCTTTTCTCTTTGACTGATTTCTTTACCTGTTCTTAAAGCAATATCACACTTATTGATATAATGATCTCTTAAAATTTTTCGTATCTGGTAAAGGAATTCCCTACTTCACTATTTTTCTCTTTAATATACCCCTTGGCTATTTTTGAGTTTTATTCTTTCACATAAATTTACAGATCATTTCAAGTAATTATATAATGAATTACCTTGGATTTCAATTTAGGTTTATATATTAATTTGCAGAAAAATTAACATTCTTGGGTTATTAAGTGTTTCCACTCAAGAATGTGGTAGTCATTTCATTTATTCAAATAATATTTCGTTATCTTTGTTGAGATTTTAAGGTTTTCACCATAGGTTTTAAACGTTTTTATGTTAATTTTTAAGCATTTCATTGTTATGTTACTATTTTGAGTGCAATAATTTTTAATACTAATTTTCAATAACTAAATGCCCAATACTATATTACTGTACTTTCTATATTTTGGAAGACCATGAATACTGCTCACTGCTAATAGAGATAATAAATCACAGATACTTTTAAGATCCATGAGGTTGTTTTCTTTTTCACATTTAACTTTTCTAAAATTGGAATGTGTCTTAAAATCAAAGTATACTTTGATTTTAAAAGGTTTTTCTTTAAAAAATATAATATATATATATTTTTAAAGAATATATATATTATATATTTTTTTTTAAAGAAAAACCAAATCATATACAATAAAAAATTATATTTAAAGTTGATGTTTTATAGACATCAGACAATTTTACAGACTTCTACAGATTTGAGAAAATAAGTGAATCTATACAGTTTACAGAGCTGGAAGGAAGTGTGGCACAAATATAGAGAATTCTGGTATTTTGAAGACAGAAAAACCCAGGTTTAAATACTTGAATAAAGTCTAACTTTTGTGAGCTTTTTAACCTTATGTGGTTGTTCTTAAGGACCAATGAAATGAATTAAAAGCTGTTACTACAGAGCCAGGCACATAATCCTCACTCAATAAATAGGAGATAGGCAAAATCTTCCAGTAAATTCCAACAGACTGACAATCCCACATTATTTTAGCAATTAAAAAAAAAATACACACACAGTCAGAATGCCTTAAAAAATTTAACTGAGATAAGGCAAAACTAAAAATGTATAAGCTGAGTGGAGTTGTTACAAGGATACTTAATCATCTGTTTAATTTTGAAGTCCTCTTATAGGCTTAGTAACTTTAGGGATAGTCTCATAATTCCTTTAGGTTGTGTTAGGGACTACACACAAGGGGCATATTTATTAAATCTCCCAACAGTCTTGGTCCACTAGAAATATAGATTGATGTGCTAAATTTTACTTTTTATTAGCACATTGGATACATCTATGAGTATCAAGTAGGTGATTTTATTACAAAGGAATTTAATATTCCCTGGATTTAAAAAAATTGTTGAGTTTTTTTCAATAACTTATTAATTAAATTTTGTTCCCAATGGCTGGTGCTTAAAATATTATCAAAACTATTATTTTGCAAGTCTTTACTTCTTTAATCTTATTTATATTTTTTTTGGCTGAAAGAAATGAATTAATACACATGAAGTAAGCTTCAATCTATTTTACAATTGTATAATAGCTTAGATATTCTTAGGTTACTTATCAAAATTAAATAACTTTTAAAAACTGAAACAGAAATTCCTATCAATTTCTCAAGAGAAATTATCAGTCATTCTTATTTATTTTACTCAAGAATTTACTATGTATGAACATTTTATTAAATTAGATTTATACTTAATGATAAAGTATAATGAAAAATTTTGTTTTAATGTTTATAGCATATGAAGCCAAGGTCTTTAAAACACAAATGAATTCAAGTTCTTGTTTAAATACCTTTTTTGCTCTTTAGTGAGCATTGTAAGGAATACCTTTGTAATTTTCTATAAATTAATTATTGATAATCCTCATAGATGAATCTCCCTTCTCATATTGGATTGCTTTCTGGGTTTATTTTCATTGTAATGAATGCTGTGATGTAAACACTAGGATTGTGCTTTGGAAACAATTTTTAAAAATGAAATTAAATATGATATATTTGCAGGTTGATTTGGTCCTATAATTCTTACTTTCTTAGAACCAAATTAAGTTTCTCCTCATTAACAGAGGTTGCAGTGAGCCAAGATTGCACTACTGCACTCTAACCTGGTCTGCAGAGTGTGACCCTGTCTCAAAAAAAAAAAAGTTTCTCCCTGTTCATTAAATGAAGACCTATATTGTTTACCATATCAAGTCATTGTGTATATATTTTCCCTGTCCAGCTTTAATTCTTCCATTCATTTGTTGAGCTCCTAGCACCATAGCTAGGGATACCATAGTAAGTAGGAAAAGACATAGTTCCTGTTCTGACTGAGCTTAGCATCTAAAAATCACCTCATAAAGGCACATTTACAACTAAACTATTAAGAAGAGATAGTCAGTCTGTTATTTTGCTTTGTTTCATTTTTCTCTTTCTTTTTCTTTTCTTCTTCTTCTTTTTTTTTTTTTTAGATAGTCTCACTCTGTTGCCCAGACTAGAATGCAGTGATACAATCTCAGCTCACTGCAACCTCTGCCTCCTGGGTTCAAGTGATTCTCATGCCTCAGACTCCTGAGTGGCTGGGATTACAAGTGTGTGCCATCATACCCAGTTAATTTTTGTATTTTTAGTAGAGGCTGGGTCTTGCCATATTGCCCAGGCTGGTCTTGAACTCCTGGCCTCAAGTGAACCACCAACCTTGACCTATCAAAGTGCTGGGATTAAAGACATGTGCCACTATGCCTGGCTTGTTAATCTATGTTTTAAGAGGATATAATAGGAATAAGAGAGATCTTTGAGATATCAAGGGTTATTAGATTTAATTAAAATAAGGGAAAAATGAGATTATTCCAGGCAGAAAGAACAGCATATACAAAGGCACTGTTGTAGGAAGGAACATACGTGAAGAACTGGAAGAAGGTCACTGTGGGCAAGGCTTAGAGTAGACAGTGAGGGCCGATACTATGGAAGATGTCTCTAAAGATATAGGTTGCGGCCAGGCCAGGCCAAACTTTGTGATGATGAAGAGTTTGGAATTAATCTAAAAGCAATGGAAATTCTTTAAAAAATTTTTTTTGTAGAGATGGGGTCTTGCTGTGTTGCCCAGGCTGGTCTTGAACTCCTGAGCTCAAGTGGTCCTCCTGCCTCAGCTTCCCAAGGAAGATTACAGATGTAAGCCACCACACCTGGCCTGCAATGGAAATTCTGACATTGTTTTATTTGAGGTAGGAGGGTAGTAAGGTGGGAAATGGTGAGTTTGAGGAGGAGAGACTGGTTAGGAAGTTACTCATTAGAATAGTGAAGGGATTATGGCACATGGTGGTGTCAGTATAGGTGAGAGACACAGATAGATTCAAGAAACATTTAGCAGATGCATCCAGGAGTAGTTGTGATAACTTCAATAATCACAAATGGACAATTAGCCAGGTGCAATAACTCATGCCTATAATCACAGAACTTTGGGAGATTGAGGTGGGCAGATCCCTTGAGCTCAGGAGTTTAAGACCAGCCTCGGCAACATGGCGAGACCCTGTCTCTACTAAAAAATACAAAAAATAGCCATGTGCGGTGGCATGTGTCTGTGGTCCTAGCTACTTGGGAGGCTTCACTTAGCGGAGGTTTCAGTAAGCTGAGATGGCATCACTGCACTGCAGCCTGGGACAGAGCGAGACCCTGTCTCAAAACAACAACAACAACAAAAATAAACGGTCAATTGGATGGTTAGAGTTAACACTCTGTTTTTAACTTTATTCAATTCGATGACTGGAAGAGCACAGGGTTTGCAAGAGAGGTAATAGTTTTGTTTTGAACATAATGAGTCTGAATTGGTTTCTTGCTAATCAGTTGAAGGGATTACTAAGACAGATCTATTGATCTGGAGTTCAGAAGATAAATCAGCCTAGAAATATAAATATGTGAGTCAGTTTTACCTAGGTTATTTTGGATATTTGACCCTCCAAATCTTGTGTTGGAATTTGACCCCCAATTTTGGAGGTGGAGATAGTGGGAGGTAGTGGGTCACATGGGATTGCATCCCTCATGAATAGCTTGGTGCTGTCTTCTAAGTATTGAGTGAGTTTTTGCTCTATTAGTTACTGCAAGAGCAAGTTGTTAAAAAGAGCCTGACACCCCCTATTTGCCTCTACTCTCACTATGTGATTTCTGCACAGGCCAGCTTGCCTTTGCCTTCTGCCAAGAGTAGAAGCAGCCTGGGTCCCTCACCAGGTGCAGATGCTGCTGCCGTGCTCCATGTACAGCTTGCAGAGGCTTGAACCAAATAAACCTTTTTTCTTTATAAGTTATCCAGCCAGGTATTCCTTTATAGCAGCACAAATGGACTAACATGATGGTGTTGAAGCTGTTTATTCACTAACTCATTCAATCAGCATGTTTATCACACTCCTACTATGTGCTGGGCACTGTTTTAGGTTCTGGGTATTCAGATAAATTTTAGAGTCAGCTTGACATGTTCCATGAAAATCTTTTAAGATTTTAATTAGAATTGCACTATTTGTATAATTGATACCTGTATAACATTTGGGCTTTTCGTCCTGAAAAAAGGGTGTCTTTCTTTTTACTCGAATTTTATTTAGTTAATATTTTTGTAGTTTTTTTTTGTTTATTTCATTATATATTTTGCATGTTTCTTTTGTTGAGTTTATTTCCAGATATTTTATAAGTTTTTAATTAATTGCAAATGGAATCTGTTTTTTAGAAATGGGATCTTGCTTCATCACCTTGGGTGCAGTGCAGTGGTGCAATTGTAGTTCACTGTAGTCTCAAACTCCTGGGTTCAAGCAATCCTCCCACCTCAGCCTCACAAAATTTAGAGATTACAGGCATGAGCTGCCACACCCAGCAAGTCTCTTCCTTTCTTTTTGGACTTCATTGCATTGGCTAGAACTGCCAGTACAATTTGAACAATAAGAAGGCTAGTTGGAGCTTCTTTTATTTTCTTTTGTGATTTTCCAAGTGATGCAGGATTTTTGCTCTTTAGCTCAGATAGGTCCAGGTTCTTGTCTCATGGTCAGGAAGAATTAGATGTGTAGGCACCAGAGAGTGAGTAGTGTAGAATATATTAAGTGAAAGGAAAGCTCATAGCAAAGAGAGGGATCCTGAGAGCAGGTTGCCAGTTGCCCCCTTCACAATTGAATACAAGGGTGTAAGGCACAAATTTCTGGTGGCTCTACCCCATCCTTCCAGTGCATCTGTGAGCCCTTGGTCTGAGCCACTCCATATTAATTTATTTCCCTACTGTGCACGTGTTCAGAAATGGAACTTTCTACTGTGGACATGTTCAAGCAATACACCTTTGGAAGTTGCCTTATCTGCACAAAACATCTCATGTAAGTACTTGTGGAGCTGGTCAGACGTTCTCCAGAGACCCTTCCCTTACTGTCTGCCTAAGCAAACTGGCTAACTTCTTTCACAAGTTTTTCAAACTTATATATCGTTCCCTTGCTAACGAACATATTTTTGGGGATATAGATAGTAATGTCCTCAAATGCTTGAATTTACAAGAAAATAATATAAAAAGTAATTTGATTTATAGACTTTATTTTTACAAATGTGAAAATGTTAAATTTTACTGTTCAGGCTGAGTGTGGTGGTTCACATTTGTAATCCCAGCACTTTGGGAGACCAAGGCAGGTGGATCACTTGAGACCAGGGTTTCGAGACCAGCCTGGCCAACGTGGTGAAGCCTGGTCTCTACTGAAAATACAAATATTAGCTGGGCATGGGGGTGAGCACTGGTAATCCCAGCCACTCGGGAGACTGAGGCAGGAGAATCTCTTGAACCCAGGAGGCAGAGGTTGCAGTGAGCCAAGATCATACCACTGCACTCCAGCCTGAGCAACAGAGCAAGACTCCATCTAAAAAAAAAAAAAAGAAAGAAAAGAAAAAAGAAAAATTTTACTGTTCAAATTAATTCTCTGAAAAAATTATTGATATAAGATGGACTTGCCAATTCTAAACAAGAAGGAGCCATCTGGTTTTTCTGTTTGAGATTTACGTCCTAAAGTGTATCAAGTGAGTTTAGAAAATATCAGAAATAACCAAGCCTAAGTGGAGTGTATTTCTGAAAGACTACAAAAATGCTAGTCTCTCCATTAATGATGACCGTGTAGCATGTGCTACAAATAGCATTTTGCTTCCTGTTAATAACAGCTTGCCATCTAAAAAGAATAATCCAAAGTTTGATGAGTCCTACTTTAAAAATAAATATTGCTTTTATTTTCAGTGAAGTAGAAACCACTGCCTTTGTCTTGGTTTTATATTTCCAATGGCTACAAAAATACATATGCCCAAAGGTACATCAGATAGCCATTGTGCAGCTCTGAATTCAAGGTATAGCCAACCTGACTTTTTGTGAAGAGCATATTATTATTCATTTTCAAAATATTTGGTTGGCCAGGATTATCTGACCTGCCCACAAAGTTGCAAATTTTAATGGAATTTAATGTCAAAATGAATAAAGCAATGATGACTTTGGCATACGCACTCTGTAGATAAAAACAAATGATTTAGTTCTAGAAAAATATATATCGTAAAAAGGAAAGCATTTGATTAAAATGGTCAGCTATTCGTATTTTCAGTCAAAATATATATTGACTTTCAAATTATGAATGATTGAGACTATTGTCTGGCTTCAAATAAACTACATAGCAAGTAGCTTTCATTTTGTTCAGTTATACTACCCTGTTACCAAGAATTTTAGGAATCCTGTGTAACACTGGACAACCCATATCACTTCACACACTTAAACATATATAGATGATTGAAAAATTTAGATATATATTTCAAATTGAATCATTGCTTAGAGTTTTATTCCTAATGACAAAGATAAAAATTATATTAAAAATATTAATCATGATTTTCTCTGGGTGATGAAATTATGGGTGACTTTATCTTTCAACTTTTCTGTATTTTTTAAATTACTTATAGTGACCATATATTAATTAATGAAAAACCATCTAGTATTTTTAGAAATGAATCAAGCCAATCAGAAATATGTTTATTAGAGTAAATCTCCCCAAGGGCAGAAATTTTGCAGGTGTTTCTGAGCTAGAAATAAATCTTGTGTTCTTTCTCAGATCTCTACCCTCCATCAGCCTTCCCTCTCTTTGGGGTGAAACTTGAGATCTCCAAGTCAAGCCTGGGAGACAGAGGGAGACTCCTTCTCAAAAAAAAAAAAAAAGTAAGTTAACCAACAGGAAACAGGAGCTAGGAAGGAACTAACAGAATAATTCCCCTGGTGCAATCTTTATGTACAATTGCCAAAGTGGTTGTACTACTTTATGCCTTGATTAGCAGAGATATGGTTTGGCTGTGTCCCCACCCAAATCTCATCTTGAATTGTAGTTCCCATAATTCCCATGTTTCATGGGAGAGACCTTCCAATTACCAGTGGAAGGTAATTGAATCATGGGGGGCAGGTCTTTCCTGTGCCGTTTTCATAGTAGTGAATAAGTCTCAGGAGATCTGATGGTTTTGTAAATAGGATTTCCCTGCAAAAGCTCTCTTGACTGCCGCCATGTAAGATGTGACTTTGCTTCTTCTTTGCTTTCCGTCATGAGTGTGAGACCTCCCCAACCATGTGGAACTGTGAATCCATTAAACCTCTTTTCTTTATAAATTACTCAGTCTCAGGTATGTCTTTATTAGCAGTGTGAGAACAGACTAATGCAAGCAGTAAGTACACATTCCTGTCTCCCACATCTTCACCTGTGTTTGGTCTGGTTTGGTCAATTATCAGACCACGTTACCTCAAAGGTAGGGACCTGAGTTTGTTCACCTCTCTCTCCACCCCATCCCACCTATACACACTCATTGCCCCTGTATTGTGGAGATTAGGACCATTACATGAATGCTGAAGCAAGGACTCATTAAATTTGTTTCATTCATTCAGAGACCATTTAGTACCTCCTGTGTACTACACATGGGGAAAAATTGATAAAGGAGCAAAACAAGGTAGCTTTCAAAAAGCCACCAGCCTGGTGGGGATCACTGGGCACTTTAACGTCTGGCCCAGTACCCTGCAATAAGTGCTGTAGTGAAGCTGTATGCATGTTCAGGAGAAAGGATGTGAGGTTGTAACTCATTCTATTTGGGCAAAAAAAGGGGCAGTCAAGGCAAGGTCACCCAGGAAATAGCATTTGGGCTGAATCTTAGAGGTGAACAGTAATTGCCTTGCCCAGTACACCAG
>NW_016107346.1:2616741-2618278 GCF_001604975.1 Cebus imitator
CAGGCTGGAGTACAATGGCATGATCTTAGCTCACTGCAACCTCTGCCTTCTGGGTTCAAGCAATTCTCCTGCTTCAGCCTCCTGAATGGCTGGGATTACAGATGTGCACCACCATGCCTGACTAATTTTTGTATCTTTAGTAGAGACGGAGTTTCACCACGTTGGCTAGGCTGGTATCAAACTCCTGACCTCAAGTGATCCACCCATCTCGGCCTCCCTAAGTGCTGGGATTACAGGTGTGAGCCACGGCCCCTGGCCCAATATACACTAAACTTCTACAAGGACTAACAATGCTAACTTAAGGCCTAAAGCTATAACTCTGGAGTCATTCACCCCTTTGGGTCAGCTGCCTTTCCTTTTAAACTCACCTGTAAAAGATGTTTTGTTTCAAACTAATGGTGCTACAATGTCTAAAAACATTTCCAGCTCAAAAAATTCATATAAAATAATCACTGAACAATTTTACTTATTTGAATATTAACTTCCAAAACTTCCAAGAATAAGAAATACTTTAAAAAGTGATCTAAAATTTAAGAAATAAAAATAGCCTAAATCTTTATTACAATTTTATATGGTGGAAACAAGAGTCTAGAGTGAGAAGACTTGGCTCTCCTGCTTATCAGCTACTGGATGCTGTCACTCATGTCATGTAACTTTTCTGCCTCCCTCTTAAGGGAAACATTACTGAAAAAATACAGACATCAGGCCTGGATGGTGGCATCCCCTTACTCTCTAATACAGGAATATTTTCCAAACGTTTAGGCTCCCAGAACAATGTTATCATTAAGAGCGTGGATGTAACAGGCCAGGCTTGATGGCTCAGGCCTGTAATCCAAACACTTTGGGAGGCCAAGGCTGGCAGATCACTTGTGCTCAGGAGTTCAGGACTGGCCTGCTTTACACAGTGAGATTCCATCTCTACAAAAAATACAAAAATTAGCCATGTGTAGTAGTGCATGCCTGTAGTCCCAGCTACTTTGGAGGTCATGGTAGGAGAATTGCTTGAGCCCAGGAGGTTGTGGTTGTAGTGAGCCATGATTGCACCACTGCACTTCAGCCTGGGCAACAGAGGGAGACCCTGTCTCAAAAAACAAACAAACAAACAAACAAACAAACAAACAAAAAACCGTGGATTTGATGTTAAATTAACTTCATTTTAGCCCCAATGCTCTTAATTCCTAATGATTGACACTGGACAAATCACTAAACTTCTCTGTGCCTCCGTTTTATCATCTGTAAAATGGGAATAGCTACTGCATGAGGGTGCTGTGGAGATTGAGTGAAATAATTAGTGTAATGCGCTGAGCACAGTTTCAAACATAGGAAGCCCTCAATAAATATTTGCTCGTAGAATGATTTATTAATGGGATAGTGATACAATTCCATTTCAGAGTGGACTTCTGGTGGGACATAGAATTTGACAGAAATACAGAATTTTCAATTCTACAGAGGAACTATATTTGAATAATAGTAAATGTGAATCCTAATAGAATTATAGTACTAAAGTTAACTTGTTACTTTTTTTTTTTTTTTTTTT
>NW_016107346.1:2618398-2687834 GCF_001604975.1 Cebus imitator
CTGGGATTACAGGTGACCACCACCATGCCTGAATAATTTTTGTATTTTTGGTAGAGACAGGGTTTTGCTATGTTGGCCAGGCTGGTCTTGAACTCCTGACCTCAAGTGGTCCGCCCACCTCTACCTCCCAAAGTGCTGGGATTACAGGATTGAGTCACTGTGCACAGCCCATTTTAATTTTTCAGCCTGTTTCTTTTTGTTGGGAGAAAAGACAGACAGGGTGGGAAGCCTATTGATTAAAAGAGACTGAAGAGATACAGTAATCAAATGTGACATATGGTCCCTGGATCCTGAATAAAAAGTTAAACAACAAAAAAAAAATCATAAGACAATGAGGAAAATTATAGAAGATTCACTGTTTGATAAATTATTTTTGTCAATTAATTTTAGTAATGGTATTGTGATCTTTAAAAGGGGTGTGTGTGTGTGTGTGTGTGTGTGTGTGTCTGTGTCAGTGTATGTGTGTGTCTGTGTCTGTGTGTGTAATGAAGTTTTTGCAAATGAAATATAACTGGATTTGCCTTAAATCACCTAGTGAGGGAAATGAGGATATATGTGGGATGTGGAAGAAACAAGATAAGCAATAAATGTTGATACTGCATGAGGGGTACCTGAGGGCTCATTATACTCTATCCTCTATTCCTGTATATATTTGAAAAGTATAAAATGTTTTGCTTTCACAAGAGAGCAGTAGCAATTTATGTAAGTCCTAGGATTCAGTATTAGAAAAGCTCTTTTTCTTTTAAATTGTTGAGTGCCATGTTGATCATCTCAATTTCTGATGTCTTTGACATAAAAATATTTATAGAGCATATCTTTGAATTTCTGCCTCTAAGTGCTTTTATACTTTATGAAACTCAGAAGAACATTTCTGGGAACCTTGGCTCAATGCAGGTGAAAAAAAACACTGAAAAATGGAATCATGATTAAGAAATTTTCAAAGGTCTTAAAATGATTAGGCTCCCAAAGGAACAGAATCATATTTTATTTTATATTGCACCTATTGATAGGAGAGTCAAAGGATGAAAAGGGATTTTAGAAGAGGTACACTTTAAGAACATCTGAACTCTAAAATGTCATCCTCGATAATTACTCATTTAGCAAAGGATTTGCTTCAGCCTTCCTTTAAATGGTGGCTTCCACCTGAGCACTAAAATAAACAGCCCACATGTGTGGTTAACTCTCTCTTTTTTTTTGAGACATAGTCTCGCTCTGTCACCAGGCTGGAGTGCAGTGACACCATCTCGGCTCACTGCAAACTCTGCCTCTTGGGTTCAAGTGATTCTCCTTCCTCAGCCTCCTGAGTAACTGAGCTTACAGGCATCTACCACCAGGCCCAGCTAATTTTCTGTATTTTTAGTAGAGACAGGGTTTCACCATGTTGGCCAGGCTGGTCTCAAACTCCTGACCTTGTGATCCACCTGCCTCGGCCTCCCAAAGTGCTAGGATTACAGGCGTGAGCCACTGCACTCAGCCTAAGTATCATTTTAAAGAACACACCTATTAGATAGAATACCTGTAATTACATTCTGAACTGAAACATTCCAAAGGATTGGTTAGCATTTCTGTAGTTTGTTTTATGCTTTATGGGATTATTACATACATAGAAAAAAGTGCACGTAAACATACCTCTTGATGCATATTCACAGGCTGAACATGTGTATGTAACCAGCAGCCAGATGAAACAGGACATTCATCCTCTATGTCACCTTCCAGTTGCCCCTTCCTCCCAGGAGAAGCTACTATCCCAACTTCTAACACATAGATCAGCTTTGCTTGGTTTTTGTACTTTACATAAATAGAATCAAATAACATTTTTTGTGCCTAATTTCCTTCACTTATCTTTATGTTTGTAACATTTATCCATGTTGTTTTGTGTTTCATTCTCATTGTTGTTTTATATTGTGTTGTCTAAATAGACCACGATGTATTCATCTTTCCGTTTTCCCATTGATGAACATTTGGGTTGTTTTCAGTTTGGGACGATTATGAATAGTGTTGCTAACAGGATTCTCCTACATATCATTTGGTTAGCATTACTACCTATTTCTGTTGGGTATCCATTAGTCGGAGAGAAATTGCTAGAACACAAGTACATGCTGACAGTCAGCGTGAGCTGATGTGGCCAAAGAGGTACTCACAACTACCAGAGCGTGAGCATTCCAGTTGCTCCAAATCCTACCCATTATTTGATATTTTCCGACTTTTTTAACTTTACTCATTCTGGAGGATTTTAATTTGTAAATGGTTTTAACTTGCATTTCACTCATGACTAATGAAGTTGAGCACAGTTTCAAGTTTTTCCTGGCCATTTAGATATTCTCTTTGAATTTATCTTTCATAAGATATTGTCTGTTTAAATCCTTTGTTAATTTCTATCAGATTACCTTGTCATATTTTCATACTCACTTGTAGGAGTTCTTTATATATTCTAGATTAACATCTTTTATTGAATACATGCATTGCAAATATTATTTTTTTCTGTGGTTTGTGTTTTAACTCCCTTTATGGGAGTTCATCCTTTTGATGAACAGAAGTTTGTAATTTTAACATAATCCAATTTTTAAATAATTTTAAAATTATTTATGTTTTTTAAAAAAGTTTTCTTATTGTACCTTTCATACATTGATTTGAAATTCACTTGGAATTGATATATGTGTTGGGGTCAAACTATATATACATATAGACATACATATGTGTTTGTGTGTGTGTGTATATATATATATATATATATACATATATATATATATGTATATGTATATATATATATATATGTAGAGAGAGAGCACGCATGTACTTAATGAAAAGGTCATTCTTTACTGGCCTGCAAAGCCACTTTTGTCATAGATCAAGTAACCATGTATATGTGTAAACAGAATTGAATGTGGGATGTATTTGATGGGGGAGGGGGAGAAAGGAAAAGTGTTTATGCTTACATACATTAAAATGTTTTTAAAATGTAAGCTTCCCAAATGCATATTCCTGTTACTCATACCCACAATCAGTGCTCGTGAACAAGATAATATAGATGAAATCAATACTTTTTGGCCATCTCTGAATATAATATCTTCCATTTCTTACATTGGACGGAAAAATGATTGAAACCATGGTACCATACAAACAACACGTAAATAAGCTTGAGTTGAAAACACCTGGCAACAACAAGCAAAGTTAAGCAAAAGCCATAAAATATCTATCATTTATGAGGGAAATAAAAGGAAAATTCTTTAAGAATCCATATTCTTAATGACCAACATAAATCACTTTGTGTACCATAAAACAAAATTTCTCCTGCCTCCTCCACCTGTATTCATTATTTATTAGTTTGCCTTGCTTTAAAATCTACCCAGAGGAAGAGCAAGGACAAGAGTGGAATCAGCTCCCATCAGTGCAATTGAAAAGGATGAGCCCAGGGAGCACTGGAGGTGCAGGAAGAGCATAAAGCACATGAATTTATTTATCTTCTTAACTTTGAAGGCCTTGGCTTAGAAATCACAGGGCTTGGCTTTATTCTCAGCCTCAGGAAGGCAGAAAGAAAATCATCTGTGACAGGTAATTGTCCAAAGTAGAATTGGACAAAAATGTTGTCAACCTTTTCTTGCATATTCCTAATCAGGTTAGAATATTTCAGACCCATTTGCTCAAATCTTAGCTTGTAGTCTCAATTCCTGACAATTTTACTCTTTCTTTCTCAAAATGGATAATAAAGATTTATTATCCTGTGAGCTGAGACTGTTCTTTTAACTGAAATACGAAATGTCAAATGAATCAATCTTTCATCACTATCTGTTGTGGAAGATGAGTATAAATCATGGAAGTTTAGTAAATAGGAAAGTAAAAACCAAGAAGGATATGAACTTCCTTTAACACATCAGCCTCATCCTTTAACAAAGAAATCAGAAGCCAAAAAAATAGCAGGACTTGTTCAAGGTCTAGCAGGGAGCTAATGAGAGAGCTGAGATTGGATTCTAGATTTGCCATACTCCTCCAACACATTCATTTTATTGGGTGCATTCAGTTTTTATTTCAAAGGATGGCATCAGGCAGCAAAATTTAAGTAATGGGAAATCCCTGTGTATCAATTACCTATTGGCTACAAAATGAACTACCCCTAGCTTGGTGGTGTAAAACAGCAACAAACATTTTGTTGTTATTATTATCTTGAGACAGCACCTTGCTCTGTCACCCAGGCTGGAGTGCAGTGGCCAGATCGTGGCTCACTGCAGCCTCAACTTCCCTGGGCTCAAGCAATCCTCCTGCCTCAGCCCCCAAGTAGCTGAAATTACAGGTGCGTTCCACCATGGCTGGCTAAATTTTTTTGGAATGTTTTTTAAAGGTGGAGTTTTGCCATGTTGTCTGGGTTAGTCTCAAACTCCTGAACTCAAGCAATCTGCCCACTTCAACCTCCCAAAGCTCTGGGATAACAGACCTGAGTCACTACATCTCACTGTTGTTGTTATTAACTCTCATGGTTTTGGAGGTTCACTGGGCTCAGCTATGTAGTTCTCAGTCAGGAGTCTATATGCAGTTGCAGTCAGCTGGCAGCTGGAGCTTTCTGACGTCTTCTTCACTCACATGTCTAATGACTGAGGCTGATGTTGCTGTCTTCTGTGACTTCGGTGAAACCTGTCAGCCAGAACACCTACATATGGCTTCTCCACTTGGGCTGGGTTTCATCAGGGCAGAGTGTCTGGATTTCAAGAGCAAGTGTCCTAGGAGAAATGAAGCAGAAATTGCATCATCCTTTATAGTCCAACTTCAGAAGTCACAAGGCTACTGTCACTATTGTCACAGCACACCAAGATTTAAGAAGAGGGTACATAGCCCTTGTGTCTCCATGGGAAGAGTTTAAGAAGAGCAAGTGCGATAGAAGATAGTATTGTGATCGTTTTGGAAAATGCAGTCTGCTATACCATGGTATCCTGAAGAATCTATCTGATCTTTGTTTTCAGTTTCTGACACAGAGCTTCAAAAACACTTAGAATTTCCTGTGGTAGGAGTGTTTTTATTATGCTAACAAGGTGACTCATGGGGAACATTAGCATTAGGGTGGGAGCTGGCTGCCAGAAAGACCAACCATGTGATTAGAAGGCTGTCTCTCTGGGTTAGTCTGACTTCCAGGGATAAGAGAGGAACTGGAGACTGAGTTCAATCATATGCCAATAATGTAATCAGTCATGCACAGGTAATAAAATTCCAATAAAAACTCTGGACATTGAGGTTCCATGGAGCTTTCTAGTTGGTGCACACATCAATGCTCTGGGAGGATGATGCACCACGATTCCACAAGGGAAGGGCTTAGAAGCTCTGTGTCTCCTCCTCGCTCAAATCTTGCCCTATGCATCTCTTCATTTGGCTTTTTGTGATCTGTATCTTTTATAATAAAACGGTGATCATAAGTACAGAACTTTCCTGAGTTCTGGAATTCCGCAAATTATCAAAACCGGGGGTGTCATGGGAAACCCTGAACTTGGAACTGGCTGTTCAGAAGTGCAAGTATCCTGGGGACCACTTGTGTCTGATGTATAAAGTAAGGTTGATCTTGTGGAGGACTAACCCCCTAACCTGTCTATACTGTTAAGAGAAAAGCCTTAGACAAATTAAACTTAACAGAGTTTAATGGAGCAAAGAAAAATTTATGAATCAGGCAGTCTTCCAAGCCAGAGTAGCCTCGGAGATACTACTGGAGTAGTAGGCTACTCCAGTGTAGCCACGTGATAGAAGATTTATGGACAGAAAAAAAGTGACCTACAGAGAACAGAAGTGAGGTAGAGAAATAGCCACATTGGTTACAGCTTGGTGCTTGCCTTATTTGAACATGGTTTGAATAGTAGGTCACCTTAGATTGGCCAAAACTTGGTGATTAGCACAAAGGTAGGTTAGTCTGTTTACATATCCAGTTATATTTCAGTTTTTTATGTACATAGAAGCCTTTAGGATGAACTTAAAATATTTAAGGAGGCAGCTTTAGGCTAAGTCTCATTTAACTGTACTCATTCTGGGTAAGTAGTGTCAGAATTGAATTGCAGGACAAAGTTGGTGTCATAGAATTGGTATCAGAATATTCACACACTGTGACATCTTCAGCTACCAAGTTTTCTTTTTATTATTCTCACTTGTCCTAAAGGGGAATTTTATATATGTGGTACCGACACTACATGCTGGACACAGCTTACAGGTATTACAAAAATCTTAGAGAGCATTCTGTTTTTGTCTCCAAAGCTCTCTCTTTTCCATTTTCTCCCTATGTCAAAGATACCTAGTGAACATTTGCAATTTCCACTCTAGTGAATTTCCTATGCTGTCTTCAGTTTTAAGGATCTTGAAGGCTTAGATAGCACTTCTTCCTGACAGGTCAGAGAGTGTTCTGCTCTGATGGAGATAATTATAGCAATGTCTCCAGTACTCAATCCTTGAATCTTTTCTCATTTTCTGCCTACATTCTCTCTTTAGTTGATTTCATCCTGAATCATGGCTTTAAGTACCAGCTATCTACTCCCACCAGGATGTCTCCTCTGAACTCCAGATTTTTACACTAAATTGCCCAGTCAACACTTCCACTCACGTGTTTAATACTCATCTCAAACTTAACATGTACACCACGAAGCTCATATGGTTTTCTCCAAATCCTGTGCTTCTCACAGTTTTCCTAATCTCAGGTAATGCTGCCTTTATCCTTCTGGTTGCCCAGGTGCCATTCTTAACTCTCTTTCTTTTGTATTCTATGCATAATCCATCAGCAAATTCTAATGGACCTATTTCTAAATATGTTCCAAATTTAACTATATCTCTCTAACCACCACTGTCACCATTATTTATTGACTAAACTATTGCCAAGTCCTCTTAATTGGTCTTCTTGCATCCACCCTTGCCTCATCCCACAGTCTGTTCTCAACACAGAGGGCAAACAGATTGTGTTAAAAATTAGTTAATAAATACATTAGATCATGTCACTTCTCAAACCCTTCAGTGGTACCCTATCCCATTCAGAGTAAAATGCAAGGTTATTAGTAAAACGCACAGACCTTACAGGGCCTACTTTCCTTACCTCTTTGATTTTGTATTCCAACTTCATCTTTTTATTCACTGCATTGTAACCATGATGGTCTTCCTGTTCCTCCAGCACATCACACACACTCCCACCTCAAGGCTATGGTACTAGCTATTCTCTTTGCTTGGAATTTCACTCCCGTGTACTCATATGGGTCACCCCTTGCTTACCTCAGATTACTACTCAAAATTCTGCTTTTTAGTAAGACTTTCACAGATCATCTTATTTAAAATTTCAGACCTCCCCCTTTCTGGATATTCATGGTTTGATTTTTCCTGCTTGATTTTTCTCCTTAGCTAGTATTGCTATCTAACATACTATATATTTTACTTATTAAATGCCCAATTAGGAGTCAAATCAAATACTTTTAAGCAATTTGGGAATTTGGAAAAGGGGGAGATTCATAAGGGAAGACTGCACGGAGCTGGAGGATTTGAGCTGACTTTTGAAGAAATGAGCGAGCTTTGAATAGTCAATGTGATGCGTATGGGTAAAAAAATTAAAGTTACCTTTTTATCACCCATTGCAAGGGTCATAGCTGACACGTCTATAACAAAAGACAGATTAACAAGAGAAAAATGTAACAAACATATTTAATTAAAGTTTTATATGGTATAAAATCTTCAGAAATGAAGACCCAAAGATGCAGGGAAAACTGTATTTTTGAGCTAAGTCTGATGAAATGAGTGGATAGCTGAGGAGAAACCTGACTGGACAAAAAGGCCATGGTCTAATGGTAATCAACTGAGGAGGGAATCCAGCAAAGTCCTTTTGTTCAACTTCTTCTTGGTCTCTGGGTGTAGCATTTCTTTCCTCTAGGACATTTGTCATATGAGGGTCTTATGACCTACGTTCAGGAAAGTTAGGTCATAAGGTCTTATGGCTTGCTTTGGGGGAGAAAAAGGGGTGAGAGACAGGATTGCAGGAGAAGGTCAGGGAAACCTTCCAGCTTCTGAGGCCCTTCCTACCTCCTTCAGGTCAAAAATACTCAGCATTCCAAAAAGTACCACAATACTTTGTAATACTGTGTTCTGAGCCCTGACTAGAAAAAGGAAGTAGTCCACATAAAAGAAGGTGTAAGCTATTTTCCTGAGATTTTTGGATGCAAAAGCATCTGATCTCTTAGTAAGCAGAGCATTTCAGTACTTTTTTTTTTTTGATTGGCACCTCCTTGAATGCAAGAAACTTCTTTATCCCTGTGTTCTCAAATTTTACCTATCTGGCATAGAATAGAAATTTAATAAATGTTGGGTGAATTATTCAATGAATAAATGGATGGATGCATGGATGGATGGATGAGCAGAAGATTGGAGATAGAAATGAATGAAGGATGGGTAGATGGATCAATGGATCAATGAATCAAAGAATGGATGAGCAAGCAGATGATGCCAACTCTTGCACTCAGCTGCTTCCTGTTTAAATGACATTGGACTCTGATGCATAATAACCATAAAGATCATTCTACACCTAGTGGATCAAAGGACTAGGATAATTTTGACCTACAGATGAAAAAAACCTTTTAAAAAAACCATAAGAAATTTTCACCTTTCTTTATGCTACCTTTATAGGCACAGTCACTGGAAAACTTTCCATCTTGGAAGCTAAAGCTCCCTGTTGTGCAATTCAAAACTAGATTGTGAAACGAGATCTGATTATTAATTTCTTGGTCTAATCTTTATACGTACTCAGTAGGGAAAATGATAATTATCTTCATTATATAAGTGAAGCAAGTCAAAATATCATGCTTTATGAATTTTAAGACACTCATTTTTCCCTCACATTTTAATATCTCTGAAATAAAGATGTATCTTCATGCATCAGTGGTGTTTTAGTTTTGTGTCGCAGTTTAATTGGCAACATTTTTTCTCTCCTGGTAGCATTTTTAAAATGCTATATTTGATAAGCATTGGTGTCTTAAAGCCATGAAACAAGATCAGTAATTATCTCAAAGTCCCAAACCCAGTCTATGGTGGAACTGGGACTGGAACTATGGTTTCCTCAGTTTTAAACAAGTGTTTTAGTGACTAGATTAAATTTACACTACAAAAATGGAGACCTTGGAAAATTGCTTTTATACCATAACTTTTAAAGAAACTAGCATTCTCCTCTGCATATCTCCCATTTGATGTTACAAGGGAAGAAATGTGGAGTGTCACAGACACTATCTTATGATAATGTTCCTTCAGCTGGTACCTCACCTAATGTTGCCAGACATAGCAAACAAAATACAGGAATGTTCCGCATGTTGTATGTGTTGAGGTTCATAAAACAACACTCCTAAATATGGCTCTTTGACTTGCAGAACAAAGGAAGCAGCTTCAGTATCTCTCTGATCTCACCCACCATCCCCATCCTGTCTCTCAACACTTTCTCACAAAGCACAAGATGAGGTTATTCTCTGATATTCCCTTATCTGCCTAGAAACCAGACCTATCAAAAAATTGCAGAGTTGCCTTTGATTTCTTCCCTGAAATTTTATCAGCCAGAGAAGATAAAAACTCATATCACAGAGAAAGAGACTGAACATTAAACACCACGCCTATAGCCCAGGCAAACTTTGTCCCAAACCATTGTTTGTTCTCAGGTCCCAGTCAATTTCCAAAGAGAATCATTTACAAGATATTGCCTTCCACCCAGTTTCCATTCATTCCCCGCTAAAAATTATTCACTCCTACATCCCCATCTCCCCTTCCCCTATGAAGACGAGCATATGCATCTGGACCTCACCAGGTTATTTGACTAATCATCCTCCAGAATTCCCCTGTGCTTATACACGTTAAATAAGTTTGCATGCCTGATTCTCCTATTAATCTGCCTATTGTCAGCTCATTTTCAGCAAACCTTTGGAAGGCAGAGGAGAAGCCTTCCTTTGCCCCCTATACTTGGGACAGACACTGAAAAATAATGTATAGTTAATTGAAATTCAAATGTAACTGAGCATCCTGTATTTAATCTGGCAACTCTAACCTCATCCAACTCTCACAAGAAAGGAAATCATCAGACTTGTTTAACTTTCCACGAGATTCCACAAGAGTGCCAAGCGGCAGAGCTGGGCCAGGAGGTTTGGGCTGCTTCAGTTACTCAGGGGAGGAAGGGCATTGTATGACCCAGGATCTTGGGAGCTCTCCTGATTCATTTCTTAAGATTCATGTTGGAAGTGTGCCAAAACTCATTTTGGTTGAATGCCAACTGGCCTAGTGTTTAAATAAATATCAGACTGAAGCCAACTATCACCAACTTAGAATGAACTTCTGGGGTAGGTTGTTCTCTTTTAAAACTCATAGGGGAATGGAATTTCATCATGAAATAAAAATAAATACAGTTATTAAAGGTTATTTTAATGTCATGAATAATAATCTAATAATTCTGCAAAGATTTCAAATATGTTTTACATATAATCCTTTTATTCTGCCTTCCATTCTTATTTAAAAGTCCATAAACATTTTTTAATTCAAAAAGGATATAGTGTTCCTAAAGTTATCTAGTAGAGGCATTCTCTCTTTTTAACTTTGTTTTGTAGAGACAGAGTCTTGCCCCTTTGCCCAGGCTGGAGTGCCGTGGTGCCATCACAGCTCAGTGCAAGCTGGAACTCCCGGGCTCACGATCCTCCTGCTTCAGCCTTCTGAGCAACTGGGGCAACAGGTGCATGCCACCACGCCTGGCCAAGGCATTCTCTTTTACTGTGTTTCTATTAGCTGCTGATCTTGCTTAACTACTTGAAAGTTTTAAATTATTGATTTTGTAGCTAAAATCCTCAGCTTTCACAATCATTAACTATAGTAGCACATTAAACTTACAGTAATGAATATATATTTATACTTCAACTTACTGATAGAATTTTAACATATAAAGGTTATAAGGAGATTTTTCACACCAGCGTATATCTAAATGATCTAGATGCTTACCTCTATTCAAAACTGAATATTCAGATGTTAACAATAAACCTGAAATATGTACAATAATTATATGTAAATAAATATAGATAATACACCTGAAAGACCTGTTTTATTTAACTTTTTCTTTAAAACACTGAAAGTGTGTCCCTGCATCAGCAGCATCACCTGGGAGGAATTCACAGGCTCTCAGGCCCACTCCAGGTTTTCAGTATCAGACCCTCTGAGGGTGCGGCTGTGTTTAACAAGCCCTGCAGGATATGTGAGTTGAAGTTTAAAAAGCCCTGACTTTGCAACAGTAACACTTGGCAGCTGGTTAGAAATGCGGCTCTTAATCTCAATTTTTTCCCTCCTAGGCCTTTGGGCCTATGATAGGAGAGTAGCTATAAAGTTCTCTGAAACTCCCTGGGTACATTTTCACCAATGTCTTGGCTATTAACCCAGCCTAGGGAATAGAATCTTCATTTTAACAAGATGCCCCCGTGATTTGTGTGTAACAGAAAGTCTGAAACATGCTACTCCAGAAAATACTACAACTGAAGATTGTGTTTTATTTTGTCTCTAACCAGCTGATACTGATGAAGAACCCGGGACTTTGAGTAACAGACCCTTGCACGTGGGACTGACAGCTGGGCCTGGTTCAAGACTCTTCCTCGATCAATGACATATGGGAATTATTTCAAAGCAAAGAGACTACAGGCCCCACAGAAGTCCAAAACCTGGCATGGCACTAACCCCAAAGTCTTAATTCATTCTGGCATTAACTCAAAAGTCCATGTCTAAAATCTCATCCAAGGCAAATCCTCTCTGCCTGTGAGACTGTAAAATCAAAAGTGAGTTACTTTCAAATACAGTGGGGGTATAGGCATTAGGTAAATGCTCCCCTTCGAAACGGGAAAAATCAGCCAATGCAAAGAGGCTACAGGTCCCACACAAGTCCGAAACCTGGCATGGCACTAATTAAACCTCCAAAATAATATTTGACTCCATGTCTTACATCCAAAACTCACTGATGCAAGAGGTGGGCTCCCAAGGTCTTGGACTATACCTTAGTAAAGGTTCTCCATGAAGGCTCTGCCCCTGCAGCCCCTGTTCTGCCTGAACACCCAGGCATTTCCCTACATCCTCCAAAATCTAGGTGTAGGTTCCCAAACCTCAACTCTTGCTTTCTGCACACTTGCAGGCCCAACACCACATGGAAGCCAGCAAGGCTTGGGACTTGCGCCCTCTGAAACCATGGCCCAAGCTGTATCTTGGCCCCCTTTTAGCCACATCTGGAGGTGGACCAGCTGGGCTGGAGGGTATCATGTCCTGAGGCTATACAAAGCAGCTGGGACCTGGGCCTGGCCCATGAAACCATTTTTTTTTACTCTTAGACCTTTGGGCTCCTCCTAGCCAAATAACATTTCACTCCTCTTATACAAATTTCTGCACCTGGCTTGAATTTCTCTCCAGAAAATGGATTTTTCTTTTCTTTTTCTTTCTTTTTTTTTCTTTTTTTGAGATGGAGTCTCACACTGTCGCCTGGCTGGAGTACAGTAGTACAATTGTGGCTCACTGCAACCTCTGCCTCCCAGGTTCAAGCAATTTTCCTTGCCTCAGCCTCCCAAGTAGCTGGGATTAGAGGTGCCCGCCATGCATGGCTAATTTTTTTGTATTTTTAGTAGAGAGAGGGTTTCACTATGTTGGTCAGGCTGGTCTCAAATTCCTGACCTCATGATCTGCCTGCCTCAAGCTCCCAAAAGTGCTGGGATTACAGGCGTGAGCTACTGCATCTGGCTGGGATTTTTCTTTTCTATCACATGGTCAGGCTGCAAATTTTCTGAACTCTTCTACTCTGATTCCCTTTTAAATATAAGTTCCAATTTTAGACCATCTCATTCTTTATGCAAATGAGCATAGGCTTTTAGGAGCAGCCAGGCCACATCATTAATGCTTTTCTGCTTAGAAATTTCTTCCATCAGACTCTCTAAATCATCTCTCCCAAGTTCAAAGTTCCACAGATCTCTTGAGCAGGGGTACAATGCTGTTAGTCTCTTTTTAGCATAGCAAGAGTGACCCTTACTCCAATCCCCAATAAGTTCCTCATCTCTGTCTGAAATCATCTCAGCCTGGACCTCATTGTCCATATGGCTATTAGCATTTTGGTCACAACCATTCAACAAGTCTCTATGAAGTTCCAAACTTTCCCACATCTTCCTGTCTTCTTCTGAACCCTACCAACTGTTTCAACCTCTGCCCATTATGCAGTTCCAAAGTCACTTCTGCATTTTCCAGTACCTTTATAGCAATGTCCCGTTTTCCTGGTACCAATTTTTGGTATTAGTTTGCTCTCACACTGCTATAAAGAATACCTGAGACTGGGTAATTTATGAAGAAAAGAGGTTTAATTGACTCACAGTTCCACAGGTTTAACAGGAAACATGGTGGCAGACCGCAGGAAACTTACAATCACAGCAGAAGGCAAAGGGGAAACAAGTATCTTCTTCTGTCAGCAGCAAGAGAGAGAGAGAGCGAACGCGGAAGTGTCACACACTTTTAAACCACCAGATCTCATGAGAATCACTTATTATCATGAGAACAGCAAGGGGGAAAGCTGCCCCCATGATCCAGTCACTTCCCACCAAGTCCCTTCCTGACACATGGGGGTTACAATTCAACATGAGATTTGGGTGAGGACACAGAGCCAAACTATATCACTACTCAAAGGAAAATAAATCAATACATTGAAAAGATACCTGTACCTATATCTTATGTTTATCACAACTTTGCTATTCACAATAGCAAAGATGTAGAATCATCCTAAGTTGTCCATCAATGGATGGATAAAGAAAAGGTGGTATGCGCATGCGCGCACACACACACACACACACACACACACACACACACAAATAATATTCAGCCATAAAAAAGAATGAAAATATGTCTTTTGCAGCAACATGAATGGAGATGAAGGTCATTATCTAAAGTGAAACAAAACAGGCACAGAAAGACAAATATAATGTGGTCTCACTCATAAGAGGATGCTAAAATATGTGTTCACATGGACATAAAGAGTGCAATAATAGATACTGGAGACTGTGAGGGTGAGAGAATAGGAGGCAGAGATGATAAATAACTGGTTAGTGGATATACTGTAGATTATTTGGGTGGCAGATACTCTAAAATCCCTGACTTGATGATACAATCTATGCCTGTAACAAATTACACATCTACCCCATAAATTTGTGCAAATAAAAATGAAAAATATTTTTTCAGATTATTAAATACATAAATAATTTTTATATGCATTAACTCATTTATCCCACATGATATTCTATGAGTTACCAGTTTACAAATGAAAAACTGTGACAATAAGGATAAGTCACTGTCCACGTTTAGAAGACTAGTAACTAGTCTGGTTGCAGTGATTCCCAGCACTTTGGGAGGCTGAGGTGGGTCGATGGTTTGAGCCCAGGAGTTTGAGACCAGTCTAGGCCCATGATGAAACCCCGTCTCTAAAAAAAATACAAAAAGTAGCTGGACATGATGGCACATGCCTGTAGTCTCTGTTACTTGAGATACTGCACATTTGAGCTGGGAGGTTGAAGCTGCAGTGAGCCATAATTGTGCCACTGCACTTCAGCTTGGGTGACAGAGTGGCACTTTGTCTCAGAAAAACAAAAACCAGGCCAGGTGCAGTGGCTCAGACCTGTAATCCCAGCACTTTGGGAGGCCAAGGTGGGTGGATCACTTGAGGCCAGGAGTTCGAGACCAGCCTGACCTACATGGTGAAACCTCACCTCTACTAAAACTACAAAAATTAGTTGGGCATGGTGGTACATGCCTGTAATCCCAGCTATTCAGGAGGCTGAGGTGGAAGAATGACTTGAACCCAGGAGGCAGAGGTTGGGGTGAGCTGAGATTATGCCACTGCATTCCAGCCTAGGTGACAGAGTGAGACTCTGTCTCAAAAAACAAAAAACAAACAAACCAAAACCAATCAAATAAAAAAGACAAGTAACTGGTCAGAATTTGTACCAGACTATACTTTTAGGATGTAATTCTACTTTTCGTAAAAAATAGAGTATGCAAAAAATCTGGAAAGATATACACCAAAATATGAACTGTGCTTACCTGTGGTTGGGTGAAAAAAAAAAATATATATATATATATATATATATATATATATCGGTGCTTATTGTCCTTTCTGATTTTCCTGAAATGAACAACTTTTTTTTTAATGTAACATGTTTTTTTAAAAGTTGGGGGAAAGCAAAGCCAAAGTGGACACCTGCTAAATGATGCCCTCGAAAGAGACATTAATGAAAACCATCACTCACTGGTTACAAGAGTATCAATAACAATGATACTCTTGTTATTATAAGTTTGAAAGGGACCTTTTCTTATTATGTCCTCTCATTGTATCATGACAGAGTATCACAAAATGGCCCCAGTACAACTTGTCACCCTCATCCAAGCCCTTTACAACATAACATTACAGCTACTCGCATAAAAAAGTCTATTTTCCCACACTGTGACTAGCTAGTCCTCATCTGATTCACCAGTTGACATCCACCAAAATCAGCTGAACCAGGCCAAATCAATGGAGCCAACCTGCTGACTGATAGAAAGAAAAAAATATGTGGCATTACTTTAAACCACTATATTAGGGTGGTTTCTTACACAGCAATAGCTAGCTGAGGCAATGTCCACAAGGATAGCTTTATCAATGTCTTTGTAAAGCAAGCCCTTTGCAAAAAATATCTTGAGAGCTCATACATAAAAGTCTTCAGATTTGTTAAGAGGCTTCTAAAGCAGGATTCCCAGCCCTCACTGCATATTAGAATCACCTGGTAGCTTTGAAAACTCTGATAGCCAAGGAACTCACCAGACCATTAAGTCCAAATCTCTGAGGATAGGACACAGTTATTAATCTTTTTCTGAAAGCTTCCCAGGGAATGATTCCAATATGCAGCAAAGGTAGAGAATCGATAATCTGAAGTTTGGTTTAATTACTACATCTTCTATACAATATGGCCTATGAGGCTAAGCTTGAAGCTCATGATCTTTAAAGTGAATGAAACACATGACTTCTTGGAGTCTTATAAGCTCTTTATTGTCCCACAGAGGAGCCTTCTAAGTAGGAGATAAATGGGTTCTACCAAGACCACCTCTCTGAAAAACCCAGTCATTTATGAAATCCATACCAAACCCATTCCTGGAACTAACTTATCACCTGCTTCAGACACATCAAAAGTTTGCTGAGAGACTCATTTTCTTTTTCTGACCTGATGATGCCTCTCCCCAGTGTATTGAGTTGTGCTCTCCATCCACCCCCTTTACTTTACCACTAGAAAAAGGATCTGATTTGTGAGGGCCAGAGTCCTGTAGACAGCCTAAAATTGACTTTTAAATTTGAACTCTAGGTTAAATATTGATTGACTTTTATCTCTCAACCTAACACAGTCTTTTGGGAGTAAATATTTGTGTCTAAAAACTCTTACGGCCATAAGACTATTGCTTAAATTTAACCCCAATCCGTTTAGCAGCTGAACAAGTTTATCTCCATTCTAGAAGAAAAGTCTTGATTATAGACCTGCAATCCCAGATGTGCTTTGGAATTTGAAATTTTTGGATTATAGAAAGGTAATACAGTGCATATATTGCATATTGCATTACATCTCCAGGGGTATCTAAAGCAGCATCCTGTAATAAACACATTTAAATCTCTGCAATAAAACACAAAAATTCACAGTAAGTGAGATAAACTGACATTATAAACAGCCTCATGTGAGTTCCAGTTTTCCATTCAATTTAAGAAAGAACTTTTAGTTTTCACAGCTTTTTCTATTTGGACAGTATGGATAAGAAAGAGTGGATTCCAACAACTGGTACAAGTTGCTGTAAAAAATTAAAGGGAATAAGCACCACTTGGGAAAAGCTGAAGGAAGCAAATGAACAACATCAGTGATAGACACTGAAAACGCTCATTTAACAGATTTCTTTCCACAAGCAAGCTGGATTAGATGAAAATTGTCTCACTCCTCGGGGGCCAAGCTCTGAGCCCCGACCAGGAGATCTTGCAACAAAAATGAGACTGATTTGGATTGGGAGAAAAAATTTAAGGGAAAATGGAATGAGGGAAATAATAAAGAGCTTTGGGAGCACCTAGAAATGGCAGCACCTTGTATGTAAGCTAATTATTTCCAAGGCTGATTCATTGCCCAGTTCACAGCTGACTCCCTTTTATTCGCCTCATTCTGTTAATTCATCTTTGTCCACGTGCTGACTGGTGGGTGGGTCAGGATGTCTTGGCCCACCCTCAGACAGACCCAATGTTTTTGTAGCCTTTTAGAAATCTCTGGCAGAGCGTGCTGGCTCACATCCATAATCCCAGCATTTTAGGAGGCAAAAGGATCACTTGAGCCCAGAAGTTCAAGCAGTCTGGGCTACATGGTGAGATCCCATCTCTGTAAAACTAAATTTAAAAGACAATAAAAAGTAATCTCATGGTCTCTTCTCAGATCTTTTAATTTTGCATCCCAAATCCTCAGGTACACTCTGCTCTTTGCTTTTCTCCACAGGGAGAAGAGAGGAATCTCTTGCGTCTCCTCTGATTATTCAATTGGCCTCTGCTCAAGGATTGTAACAGGTTAGTGGAAAAAAAATGGAAACTGGAAGGCTGTGGCCCTCCTTTAAGAAGTATGGTGCTGGCCATGCACAGTGGCTCACACCTGAAATGTCAGCACTTTGGGAGGCTGATGCGGGCAGATCACTTGAGCTCAGGAGTTCAGGACCAGACTGTCTTCATGACAAAACCCTGTCTCTACAAAAAAATACAAAAATTAGCCAGGAGTGGTAGCACATGCTTGTAGTCTCAGTTCCTCGAGAGGCTGATGATCAGGGGATTGCTTGAGCCTGGGAGGTTGAGGCTGCAGTGAGCCGAAATCGCACCACTGCATTCCAGCTTAGGCAACAGAGCTAGATCCTATCTCAAAAAAGAAGTAAAACAAAATTTAAAAAGAAACATGATGCTTTTCTTTCTCAGCATATTCCTGAGGATTTTCTTTTTAATCTCTTTTAAAGAGTGAATCTAAGCTGAGATCTGACAGATCAAAGATAGGTTAAATATTTAAGAACAAATCATTTCTTCCTCACAAATGCCTTCCTGAATAGAAAAACAAAGCACCTCAGAAGTCTACATAACTTTTAAGAGAGTCATAGGGTTTTTTGATATACATATTTTGTTAATGTGTGGGATACATAGAGAAAAGTGCACAAATCGTAAGTGGACAGAGAGATGATGGTGACGTCATTAAGAAACGTATATTTGGTCTATGCTCACAGTTCTTGGCACAGGGCTTCTGAAACGCTTGTAATTTTCTGAATCATAAGGGTGCTAGGAGCATTTTTTTTATTATAACATAGTTGTCCTTTGGTAGCTTCAAGAATCCCACTTCACCCCAGAATAGCAAAATCAGAGGTTGCTCAAGTCCCTGAGATAAAATGATGTCGTATTTGCATATAACCTATGCACATCTTCCTGTATATCTCATATCATCTGTAGATTACTAATAACACCTAATACAATGTAAATGCTGTGTAAATAGTTGTTATACTATACTGATTTTTGCTTTTTTTTTTTGAGACAGAGTCTCGCTCTGTTGCCAGGCTGGAGTGCAGTGATGCGACCTCAGTTCACTGCAATCTCCGCCACCTGAGTGCAAGCGATTCTCCTGCCTCAGCCTCCCGAGTAGCTGGGATTACAGATGTGCGCCACCACACCCAGTTAATTTTTGTAATTTTAGAAGAGGTGGGGTTTCACCATGTTGGCCAGGATGGTCTCAATCTCCTGACCTTGTGATCTGCCTGCCTAGGCCTCCCAAAGTGCTGGGATTACAGGTGTAAGCCCCATGCCTGGCCCATTGGTATTTTTTTTAATTGTTTTTTCCAAATGTTTTTGATCTGCAGTTGGTTCAATCTTGGATATGATGGGCTCGCTGTATTTGGTATTAGTCCTGGATTCTGACACACAAGCACTTCGAAACCTTTTGGAATTCCTGGAGTGATCAAAGTGCCTTTTGTATGTCAGTGAGAAGACTGGTGGCTGAAAGCCCCTAGACAGATTCAGGATGCAGGCTGGTTGCCAAAAGAACAAACCATGTGATTAAAGGATTAGAACTTTCAGTCTAAACCCCAACCTCCAATGGCCAATGATCTGATCAATCATGTCTACATTATGGAACCTTTATTAAAGCCCTACATGATAGGGTTTAGAGACTTTCTGAAGACATGGAAGTGCTGGGAGGTGGCTCTCTTGGGAGAAGCCCCACAGCCTTTCCTCATCGCTTGCCCTGTATACCTCTTCATCTCCCTGTTCACTTGTATCTTTTGTAATATATATAGTAAACTGGTAAACATAGGAAAGTGTTTCCCTGGGGTTTGTTAGCCATTACAGTAAATGACCAAACCTGAGGAGAGGATTGTAGGAACTCCTGATTTATAGCTGGCTGTTCAGAAGTACAGGTGACAACCTAGGACTTAAGTCGGGGACAGTTTTATGAAACTAAGACCTTAATCTGTGGGATCTATGCTAACTGGCATTGTCAGGGTTGATTTATAGGACATTCAGTGGTTTGTAGAGAATTGGAGAATGGCTTAGTGTGGAAAATCCACATTTGGTGTCAGAAGTGTTGTGAGAATTTAGAAAACCAGTTGTTTATTCTTTCTCATGACTTATCACAGAGTTTACATACTCTGTAACCAGGGCACAGACCAAGTAAGAGAACATAACGAGCACTGCAGAAGCCCTTTCGAGTCCCTACCCCAAAGGTGGCCCCTATGTGAACACCTGAGAACATAGGTTAATTTTGTTGGCTTTTAATTTCATTCTTTTGTTTTGCTTCTTATATTTAACATTTTCATGAGATTCATCCACGTTATTGTGATACGTTATAGTTCAACAGTTTGCATTGCTATGCAATACTTTATTGTATGATATGCTACTTAACCATCCTCTAATGAGTGGTCATTTGGCTTGTGGCCAGTCCGGGCTATCATGACTAGTACTGTTTAAGCATTTCTGTACCTGCCCCTTGGTGAGCATGCATATGCATTCCTGTCAGATACCTAAGAATAGGGTTCCATAGGTGGGTCACTGGGCGTGTGCATGTTCAGCTTTAGTAGACATTAGGTTGGTGCAAAAGTAATTGTGGTTTCGGACCATAAATTTTAAATCATCATAACTAGGCTCAGACATATCTTTATTAATCAAAATAGGAAGCATTAAAACCAACACATTTTTGCCAGTGAGAAATAAGTTTCTTTTATTTCTGTGGCATAAAAATCCATACTTCAGGATTTGACAAACTCTTGGAAAGCATTTTCTGCATCCTGCTTGTAGTCGAAGCATTTTCCCTGGAAAAAGTTGTCAAGATGCTTGAAGAAGTGGTAGCTGGTTGGCGAGAGGTCAGGTGAATATAGTTGATGAGGCAAAACTTCGTAGCCCAGTTTGTTCAACTTTTGAAACGTTGGTTGTGAGAAGTGTGGTCAGGCCTTGTCCTGGAGAATAATTGGGTCCTTTCTGTTGACTAGTGCTGGCTGTAGCCACTGCAGTTTTTGGTGCATCTCATCCACTTGCTGAGCATACTTCTCAGATGTAATGATTTTGCCGTGATTCAGAAAGCTATAGTGGATCCGATCAGCAGCAGACCACCGAAGAGTGACCATGACCTTTCTTTGGTGCAAGTTTGGTTTTGGGGTGCTTTAGAGCTTCTTTTTGATCCAATCGCTGAGCTGGCCATCACTGGTTGTCGTATAAAATTCCCTTTTCATTGCACGTCACAACCTGTTTGAGAAACGATTCGTTGTTGTTGTGTAGAATAAAATAAAACAAGAGTTCAAAATGATTTTTTTTAAATTTTTTGTCAGCTCATGAGGCTTCCACTTATCAAGCTTTTTCACCTTTCTAATTTGCTTCAAATGCCCTAGAATGGTTGATGTTGAGTTCTTTGGCAACTTCCCCCGTAGTTGTAAGAGGGTCAGCTTTGAAGATTGCTCTCAATTGGTCGTTGTCAATTTCTGATGGTCAGCCACTATGCTCCTCATCTTCAAGGCTCTTTTGCAAAAATTTTTTAACCACCACTGCACTGTACGTTCGTTAGCAGTTCCTGGGCCAAATGCACTGTTGATGTTGCGAGTTGTCTCTGCTGCTTTATGACCCATTTTGAACTCACACAAGAAAATAGCTTGAATTTGCTTTTTATCTAGTATCATTTTCATAATCTAAAATAAACAGCAGTAATATGCCATTAGCCAAAAAAAAAAGTGCCCATTAAAATGATGAATAACATAACCATATTTATTTAAGAATGTATTCCAATATCAAATGGCAAATTCCAACAGTGCAAAAACTGCAGCTACTTTTGTACCTACCAAATAGTTTCCAAAGTGGTGGTACCAATTTATACTCCCACCAGCAGTGCATGCGAATTCCACAGGGCTTTTAAAAACACATCTCCATGAATAGTCATGTAATTTTTCAGTTTAGATATTTGAAGTTGTCCCTCTGTCTTCTATTCATAAAGATCCTCTTAGTTGATCTGTGAGCCTCTCTTTACCTTTTAAGTCATCCCGCCTTTTAAAGTAAGCTCTGGGTTTCAAAAGAAATGCCTGGCTCATTGTTCTGTGAGCTTAACAGCACTCAATAGCCTTTCTTATTCCTCCTTGACCAATCTTCTTTTGTAACACCAGGTTTATTGATTTGATCATTTCTGAACTTTCAGAGAGCAGTTTAAGGGGCTCACAATTTAATGAGCAATGTTCAGACTAAAAATTAATTAGTGAGGCATTGGAGAATTAGCTGAGAACATATACTCAATTCTAGCGGAATCTAACATGAGCAGAACTTGAGACAGCAAAATCAGGGTGATTTTCACATGCAGTTTGTATGTCTCATTACTTTGTAATCACATGTGTGTACATACATAAGGCAAAAACACAGGCTATATGTACCTTACAGAAAGTTTTATTGGCCTTATTTTACTCACAGGTGTATAATCTAATACAAATAACACTTACTAATTAACCACTGACTATGTGCTAGGCAGTGTGATTGAGGCTTTAGATTCTTGCTACTCAGAGTGTGGTCTGGACATCAGTGGCATAACCATCAACTGGGAGCTTGCTAGAAATGTAGAGCCTCGGGCCTCACCCCAGACCTGCTGAATCAGAACCTTCAGTTTAACCAGATGCCAATAGGGTTCTGAAATGCATTAAAGTTTGGCAAGTGCTGTTTTAGACACATTATCAGAATCAGTCCTCATTATGACCATGTAAGGATTGGAGGAGCAATATCCTCACTTTAGAGATGAGAAAACAGAGACATAGAAAGTTCTGAAAAGTACAAATTCAGAGAAAGACTGACAGCAGAGCACAGACTTGTAATTATTAGTTCATGACACCTCCAAATTATTCTATAAGCATTTAATTTATGTACACATTTTAGGAGCTTACCTTGGTATAAATAAATGCTGACTAACATTGGAAGTCTGGCCTCTTCAGTATTAACTTTTAATTATTCTGATATGCTGCTGATGATTAGACAGGTTGATTAAACAAGGTTGAATGTGACAATAAAGAACTGGTTTTGTTCTCAGCTAAGGTAGGCAGTTTGGTGTGGATGGATAAGCAGATGAGTAAATGAATTGACAATGCTGAACTCGACCTGAGCCCTGTGCTCCCAGCAAACAGCACAATTAAGAAATTGACCCAACATTTTGTTATCCAAAATCCCCCCCACCCTTTTGTGTTCCAGGAAAAGGTTTATGGCAAAGAGCCATCCTTCTGCATACAGTTTAGGTCAGACTGGCTGTCCACTTTCTGATGAGCCCTAACACACTTGCACGGAGGCCTCCCTTGTTTACCTGTGACAAGGCCAAATATCGACCTTTCTTCTTTGGCTTGAACCTGCTCAAAAGCCAGTGACAGACCTTCCACCTCTCTATTCTTTGTCTCATGAATGATTATCTGAGATTAGAACAACCTGTCCCCTTGAATATAGCTAGACGTAGAGATAAACATTTTCTTTTCAGCTAACAGATAGGTTATTTTGCAATTAGGAAAGGTTTCTAACCGTAAATCACCCCACTTATGTGTCTGCACCTCCCTATAAAAGTGTAAGGCAGGCCGGACGCTATGGCTCACACCTGTAATCCCAGCACTTTGGGAGGCCAAAATGGGCAGATCACCTGAGGTCAGGAGTTTGAGACCAGCCTGGCCAACCCCATCTCTACAAAAAAATAAAATTAGCTGGACGTGGTGGCAGGCGCCTGTAATCACAGTTACTGGGGAGGCTGAGGCAGGAGAATCACTTGAACCTGGAAGACGAAAGTTGCAGTGAGCCAAGATCGTGCCACTGTACTCTAGCCCAGGCGACAGAGCAAGACTCCACTCAAAAAAATAAAAGAAAAAAGAAAAGAAAAAGAAAAGTAAGAAAAGTGTAAGGCAAACTACCCTGCCAAGACACTGGGGTTTTCTCCCAGTTTTAACAGTCGGAATAACAACAATTTCCTTGCTTGTTGGGTTTTTGTCTTTAGCAGAGTTCATAGTCTTAGTCTTTAGTGACTCAGAGTTGGTGGTTAACCTGGCAAAGATGAAGTTTGCCTTATTACATCTGAGTTTGTAATGTCAAGGGTAAGAAATGACTGTTCCTTTGAAACTGCAAAAATTATCTTCTCCCCCAATCACTGTCATCTTCCCCCAGGTTTGATAACGGTAATAAGCTACCATCTTCTTAAAGGCTCTCTGGAGCACAGGCCATCACCTAGGCTCCGGCATCAACCAGTATTAAATTTATCCTTAGCAGGTTCAGCAGCCCCTGAGTTTCCTGCTAAGATGCTGAAAATGTTTGAAACCTGTGAGAATATTTAAAGCAGAAATCCTCTAAATGTCTAACTGTGTAATGAGGTTGCAGAATTGATCTGACAAGCATTGAAAGGCTTTGCACTAAGATATATAATACATATTCTCTTTCAACATTTGCATTTCATTTAATATCATTTTGTTCTTCTAGAAGTCTGCTGAACCTTTGAACACAAAAGGTGTTTGGAAGAAATATGTATTTATTCAGCTTTATTTGTCACAAAGGAAAAAAATCAAGCTCTTTCCTATACTTTACTAAAATATATGCCTTCTACAAAACAGAATTTTAGAAGCAGCAGGGAAAGGAGGTTTGCATTTGCTCTGTCTTCCATTTTTGCCATTAGAAGCAATCCTAAGATCTATATAAAAACCCATTTTTGGACTGTTCTTTGTATTGCATTTGTGTTGTGGGTCAGACATTAAATGATTAGGGAATGGAGAATAAATAAACAAATAAATAGAGAAGTCATGATTAACCAAATGGTTTTTGGCTTGAGATTTTAAATCCTGACACTTTAGTGTGTTATTCGATGTTCTTTTCATATTAAGTATGAGTGTATTTAATGAATTCAAATTAGAAACCATTTTTAGGTTCTGTTAAAATCAGGTGTAAGACATCAGCAGAAACTGAAATACCAAGATCTATTAATGACTGTTTCTATAAAGCTATTGTTAGAATTCTTATAACCAAAGTTGTCAATATATAAATGTTTATGGCTGCAGACCTTATTTGGCATAGAGCCTGTGCAGAAAGATCGTCTACTTGTCAGTCATTTTCACTGCCCACCACCAGCCTGTTGTCACTAAAATCTCAAGCCTTACTTTCATATCTGCATTTTCTGGTCTATCTCTAGAGAGTAATTAGACAGAACCAACAGCACTGGAGATAACTCAAGGATTGTAATGGATTTCAGAAGCAGTGAGAAATAGCATCAAGCAAAGTAAAAACCTTTCTGCACAATAGCAACAGCGTGGCTAGATTTTGAACCTAAGCCAACTGAATTATTTTTGTGGTATGACTATACAGTTAGGTTATTGCAAAGCTGTCTTATCCTTTTTACAAAATAACCTCTACTAGGAATCAATGCATAAGATCTCAGGACCATTTTTTAATTATTTTTTCAAGGTTATTTATAGACTGAGTTAATCTAAGGTCAAAATAGGAGCACTTTCTGTTGAATGCAAATAATTCCATTTGTATTTTCATTTTGAAAAGTTGGATGAGCTCATGGTCTACTTATGATAACAAATCCACCAAGTGAGTGTTTGATTTAATTGAACATTTATATGTTTTATAAACTTAAAACAATTTATATTGTATGAAATGTTATTTTTTAATAAAATAAAATTTATTGTGATATTTAAAGACAATCAAAAAAGTATAAAGAATAGTACAGAGAAGGCTGGGCGCGGTGGCTCACGCCTGTAATCCCAGCACTTTGGGAGGCCGAGGCGGGTGGATCACGAGGTCAAGAGATCGAGACCATCCTGGTCAACACGGTGAAACCCCGTCTCTACTAAAAATACAAAAAATTAGCTAGGCATGGTGGCACGTGCCTGTAATCCCAGCTACTCAGGAGGCTGAGGCAGGAGAATTGCCTGAACCCAGGAGGCGGAGGTTGCGGTGAGCCGAGATCGCGCCATTGCACTCCAGGCTGGGTAACGAGAGCGAAACTCCGTCTCAAAAGAATAGTACAGAGATAATATAACGTGTACCCACCACCCAGCTTAAGAAATAGAATTTAACCTTTTACGTTTGAAACTCTTATATTCTCTCCCCCAATTACAACTCCCTTCCTTTGGAGGAACCACTATCTTAAATTTGGTGATTGATATTCCCCTGCAATTATCTTCATGCATGACTGTATCCCTACGCAATACATGGTATTTTGTGCATCTTTTAAAACTTTACCTAAAAGGTAATATATAAAATTCACTTCAACTTGCTGTATTTTGTCAACATTATATTTGTGAGATTTATGTCTGTTGATGCATGTAACTGTAGGTCATTTCTTTTAACTAGTATAGCATTTTTTTTTTTTTGAGACAGAGTCTTCCTCTGTCACCCAGGTTGGAGTGCAGTTGTACAATCACATCTCACTGCTGCCTCAATCTCCCAGGCTTAAGTGATCCTCCCACCACAGACATCCAAGTAGCTGGGACCCAGCTAATTATTTTTTATTTTTTGTAGAGACAGGGACTCACCATGTTATCTGGGCTGGTCTCTAGCTACTGGGCTCAAGTGATCCACCCATCTCGGCCTCCCAAAGTGTTGGGACTACAAGTATGAGCCACCATGCCCCGCCTGTACAGCATTCCATTTTATGACTATGCCATAATGTGTCCATTTAAGATATTGCTTATTTTATAAAGTTGTTTTAATTTATATGTAATTTACCTAGAGTGGCATATAAGGGTCCCTCTTGTTTCATAGCCTTGGCAGCATTTGATATGGCCAATCTTTTGCAAATTGTATGAATATGCTAATTATTCATTTAAGTCATTTTATTCATATGTAAACAAATTTTAAACAACGAAATGTATAATTTGGAGCTAAGTTACCATTCATTACCATTAATTAGAGCTGGGATAAGCAAATTTTTTCCTAAATGGCCACATGGTACATACCCCAGGCTTTGTGTGCCATGATATCTCTGCTGCAACTATTCAACCCTGCCATTGTAGTGCAAAAGCAGTGATAGATAATACACAGGCAAACAGGCATGGTAGTGTTGCCATAAAACTTTATTTACCATATCAGAAGGCCTATATTCAAGCTATAGTTTGACAACATTGAGTTAGAGTAAGTGTTTCAGAGAACTTCAGAGAGACGGGGTCAATAAGATATATACATGTTGTTGAAGGGCAGGAGAGGAAGAGTGCATCCTAGCTCCAGCAGATAGGTTGATAACATTCTCCTTTTCTCTGCATTTGTTCTCTCAGGGGTTCCCCAGCAGATTGGATGATGCCAGCCCATTCCCCTCACCTAGTTCACCCAGACTAACATGCTAATCTCTTCTGGAAACACCCTCACAGATGCATCCTGAAACAATGCTAGTATGGTTTGGCTGGGTCCCCACCCAAATCTCATCTCGAATTGTAATCCATATTGTAATCCCCACATATCGATGGAGGGACCTGGTAGGAGATGACTGGATCATGGGGGTGGTTTTCCTCATGTTGTTCTCGTGATGATGAATGAGTTCTCACAAGATCTGGTTGTTTGATAAGTGTCTGACACTTCCCCCTTCTTCCCTCTCTCCTGCCACCATGTAAGACGTGACTGCTTCCCCTTTACCTTCCTCCATGATTGTAAGTTTCCTGAGACCTTCCCAGCCATTTGGAACTGTGAGTCAATTAAACCTCCTTTCTTTATAAATTACCCAGTTTCAGGTAGTATTTTTATAGCAGTGTGAGAAGGAGCTAATACAAATGCCTTACCAGGTTTCCAGGTATTCTTTAATCCAGGCAAATTATCACCTAAAATTAACCATCATACAAAATCCAATGTAGAATTTTCTGGTTATTTGACCCCCTGGCAGGTTCTCCTTCAAGCAGAGACTCAGGCTTCTGTGCTTCTTTTGTGTTGTGCACTGTAACGTGTGTCCTCCATGGTTGCCACAGAAAGGGAAAAGAGATGGTGCATCTGATCATGTGTCCAGTCCACAGCACCTCCATTTATAGTACATTGGTCATACCCCAGTCAAATGGCTCCAACTAAAGGTCAAGGAGGCTGGAAAATGGAGTTGTCACATATGCCAGGAAAAGAAATAAGAGTAATGAGCATGCAGCCAGTCTGCCACATGTGAGTTAAATATATTAGTATTTCATGAGAGTCCACAAAAAGCATCATGATTTCTAGATCTACTGCCTAAAAAATTTGAAAACCATTAAGATACATTCTTCTTTAAAACACTATCACTCCTATTCTACTCTAGAAATGCTGATCTAGGCTGGGCACCAGTGGCTCATGCCTGTAATCCCAGCACTTTGGGAGGCTGAGGCAGAAGAATCCCTTTAGCCTAGGAATTTGACACCAGCCTGGGCAAGGTAGTGAGACCTCATCTCTAATGAATGAAAGAATGAATGAATGCTCATTCAGCATTTTCAACCATAAAAGCCTGAAACAAATTAGATAACTAAACGCCATGGATATGAATTAATATCTTCCTTCAATGAATTTCTTCATTCTTGTCTACATTCCCATTCAAGAACAAAATTTCTGGAGTAAAATTGAGACAAATACTTTTTCCTCCACTGCAGAATTCTTGGCTAGGTTTCATACATGTCTTTTTAACTCTTCAACCCAAGGGTCACACATGGTATGGAAATTACAGCGAATACTAAATGATTTTATTCCAAGTTCCTGGGGCTTTTAGGCACTTATATTATTCTAAAACAAATGCCTAGGATGGCCATGTGGCACTCTGTGGATGTTGTGTACTTTGGGGTTAGGATGATCAGAGCACATTATTTTTCACCAAAGCCAATTTGTACAAGTTATTTGCTTTCCAAACAGTCTGTTGCTTCTATGGTTCTATTTTATATTGATCACTCTTTTATACAGTGGAAGTATAAAAGACTATATAAACTACACATAGGTTCTATAAACCTTTGTGTTTCTGCCTTACATTGAAATGACTATCACTAACTTGGAGTCCAAAGGCCTTTCCGACAAACATTCAATAGTTTCTTTTAATATTGTGAAATAAATGTAAACGAATCAATTGGAAATTAGATGGAAATAAAAGAGGATCAAATATCTAGAATGACTAGTATATTATTATTAAGATATAGGCTTTTTATCTTTTTTCCCTAATAATCACTCCTGCAATTTATTATGAGACGTTGCTGATTATCGTGCTGATAGTCTCGGAATGGTGACTCAGTGGATATTGTGATGTCATGTTATGTATAGTTTTAACAACATCTCGGGGATGTATTATTATCCTCATTTTGTTGAAAATGAAACTAAGGTATAGTGTTCCATCTATCACCACATGCCTAGTAAGCAGTAGAGATGAGACTCAAATGCAAGTTTTCCATTATAGTTGTTAGTAACACTTTCATCTGTACCAGAGCTACCTCTGTTAGAATAGCACCCAATTACGGAAGACTATGTTTACAATTTATGGCCAAGGGGCCCTGCATTGGCTTTTTTTTCCCTTCACAGATTCCCAGAATGTTATGAAATTCAATTCTTCACATAGCCATTTGATACTTTGTATCCCTCCCCATGGAATCTGCCCACAAAAATTTTTATTGTTGATTCAGGCTTTCTATTGTCTGAGAAAAAGAGTTGTGCTTTATTAAATTAGAAATGAGAAATGAACTATCGATCAAACAAAGCAAAATGAAACATTACTCGAGGGAGTGAAAAATGTGTTGAGCTTTCTGAGAAATGAGTTAAACCTCTTTGCTCAAGTCCTAAACATACCATATACCGGAAAAAGCCTTAGCAAGTATGTCATAGAAAACATTTATGGGCTTGGTGCAGTGGCTCACGCCTGTAATCTCAACACTTTGGTAGACCAAAGTGAAAGGATCTTTTGAATCCAGGAGTTTGAAACCAGCCTAGTGAGACCTTGTCTCTATAAATAAATTTAAAAAAAATTAGTTGGGTGTGGTGGCATGAGCCTATAGTCCCAGCTACTTTGAAGGCTGAGATAGGAGGATTGCGTGAGCCCAGAAACTCAAGGCTGCAGTGAGCCAAGATGGCATCACTGCACTCCAGCCTGGGTGAGAGAGCAAGAAGACCTTGCCTTAAAAATAGAAAAAAACAAACTTCAAAAAAAATTCCAAACACTTTAAAAAAGAGACAAGAGGCTGGGCGTGGTAGCTCACGCCTGCAATTCCAGCAGTTTGGGAGGCCGAGGCGGGTGGATCACCTGAAGTTGGGAGTTCGAGACCAGCCTGACCAAAAACTACAAAATTAGCTGGGCGTGGAGGCGCATGCCTGTAATCCCAACTACTCAGGAGGCTGAGGCAGGAGAGTCACTTGAACTTGGGAGCAGAGGTTGTAGTGAACAGAGCAAGACTCTGTCTCAAAAAAAAAAAAGTCATATGAACTACCATGTGGATGTGCTACACTTGATTTATAATAGACTGACTTTGACCAAGGTCAGGGAGAGAAATCCACATAGGCCTGTAAACTCTCAAACAAATAAGTTCAATTTAAGCCTACTATAAATAACTTCAGAATGTTTTCTCTCTACGTTATCTTTTATAACCTCAATCCCAAGGTGGAACTGGAGAGACCACCACTATCTCCACATGTAATTACTATTTACTTCCTTTGCATGTGTTTTTTTCCCATTATCAGATGGAGAAGGACAGGTCTTAACCAAGGCTGCCTAAGTGGGCATGTGTTCAGACTCTGTGGGACTGCCTACCCAATGGGTCACATTCCAGCTGTGCTCTTAGCTCATTTCACTTTTGTGGTTTCAAGAATGTAAATAATTTTCACTTTTTCCCTCCTCGTTTTATCTGTTTCTCCACAAGGTATTGGTGACCTGACTATATTTCCTTGAATTCATTGACTTCAAACTTTCCGTTTCTACAACTGACCTCAATATCTTTTCCTCCTTTGAAACAATAAACTCGCTAACAAATCAACAGTCTACTCATAGTGAAAAGATCATGAATAAACATAAGACTCTTTAGAATTTTGCTATTGCTAGCTTTGTGTTACTCATTTTAAACTCAAAACACTAGCAAGGGTGAACTAATTGTCCCAGGAACACATGTCGTCTTTCTCGTCTTTAGATTTTTGCTACTGTACTTCTGCTTCTTTCAATGTCCTCTCGTTGTCCTGACAAAGGTTTCAATTCTACCAACCTGGGTACTGAAACTTTCTGTAAACACTTTCTTAATTTCCCAAATTCTGGAGTCATTATTCACTGGCACTTATTGTTTGTAGAATTCATTTGTTAATGTATTCGAGCTGCCTTGCAATATTGCTTCACTTGCTCTCTTACCCCTTATTTATCCTTCATTCTGCTTAGTGCCAAGTTAATGTCACTTCTCCCTGCCTAGAATTTTCACCCCTCAAGAACAAAAATTGATCATTGTACTTGTAGGTAATCCAACATTCCTCAGTTTGATGCCTTAATTTAGGACACCTTTAAAATATAATTGTTTTTATTTTTTGTTATATGCACTAGTAGAATATAGTTGCCTCTTACATTTTTTCAAAGGAGATTAACTTGAACTGGTACTGCTTTATCTGTTTCTCAGATAGAATAGGAATGGGACACAGCTCCTCCTTCCCATATATATATTTTTTCTCGTTTCACCGATCCCAAAACCCACACCACTCGCTCGTGGTATACCCACAAATCCCAAGGCTTTAGTCACACAAAGAAAATAGTCATTCTTCTGTGCTTTCCTAACATTTAACCATGCCTTTTATGTAAAGAATTCCAAGAACTGGCTTAGGAAATCTAAATATTAAACCATGGTAAAAATGCTGAACAATTGATTTACAGCCTTGTTGCTGCTAGCCAGACCACTAGGTGGTCCCTGACTCAAGATAAACGTTGCAACCAGATATGCTACGTGCATAATCTACCCATCACATGCTTTGCCCAGCCCAGCCTGCATACCCTATCCTGATGTTAATTCCCGTGCTTGCCTAATAAAAAAAAACCCCTACCAGCTTTTTCAGGGAGTTCTTGCACCTTCACTGCCTTCCTTGAGCTTGAGCACAAACTCTGAAATAAACGCCTTGAATGGGAAAACTACTTGACCCCGTATTAATTTTTATTACATGGGAAACCAAAGAGCTTATGATCTGTAATATTTCCAACTCTTTTGCTCTGAATTCTTTTATTATTATTATTTTTGATACATAGTCTTGCTCTGTCACCCAGACTGGAGGGCAGTGGTGTGATCTCTGCTCACTGCAATCTCTCCCTCCCAAGTTCCTGCCTCAGCCTCCCAAGTAGCTGGGATTATAGGCACACATCACCATGCCCAGCTAGTTTTTTGTATTTTTAGTAGAGATGGAGTTTCACCATGTTAGCCAGGCTGATCTTGAACTCCTGACCTCAGGTGATCCACCTACCTTGGCCTCCCAAAGTGCTGGGATTACAGGCTTAAGCCACCGCACCTGAATTGAAAAAATTTTTAAATTAAGATTTATTTTTTTTAATTCAAAAGTTAACACAGCAGAGGTGTTACAGGGCTAGTCGTGATGCTGGTGGTTTGTGACACAGCTTCCACACCTTGAGAGTAACAATCATCAGTGTTCAATGAGCACTCTCTATGTGTTATACTGTGAATAATCAAAAAATGTATTTTGTCTTTGTGGTTCCTGCCACAGAGTTTCAGAAACCCTTGGAATTTCCTTAATAACAGGAGTGTCTTTTGTTATTCATAATGAGCCACCTTTTGCTATATCTGAGTATATGCCAATAAGGTAACTTTAGGCAGACTCCCTGGATAGCTTCAGGATGGGTGCTGGTAGCTAAGAAAATCAGCCACGTGGTGAGAGGGTTGGAACTTTCAGCCTCACTCACTGACCGCTGAGGAGGGGAAGCCAGAAATTGAGGTTAGAGTGGTTAATGACTAACCCAATCATGCCTACATAATAAAACCTCAATAAAAACTCTGAGTGATGAGGTGTGGGGTGCTTCCCAGTTGGTGCACACATTGATATACCAGGAGGGTGGCAGACCCTGGCTTCATGGGGACAGAAGCTCCTATGCTCAGGACCCTTTCAGACCTTGCCATCATATGTGCTTTGCCATCTGGCTATTCATTTGTATCCTTTATGGAAAAATGGTAATTGTAAGCATAGTGTTTTCCTGAGTCCTGTGACTCATTCTTTCACAGGGTGGACCCCAAGGGGGTGCAGCCTGGGAGGTCACATGGGTTCTTGCCTTCATGCAGGAAGGAAATCAAGAGTGAGGTGACAAAGTAAAGTGAAAGTAAGTTTACTAAGAAAGTAAAGGAATAGGCTGGGTGCAGTGGCTCATGCCTGTAATCACAGCACTTTGGGAGGCTGAGGTGGGTGGATCACTTGAGGTCAGGAGTTCGAGACCAGCCTGACCAATATGGTAAAACTGTCTGCACTAAAAATACAAAAATTAGCCAGGTGCGGTGGCATGTGCCTGTAGTCCCAGCTATTCAGGAGGCTGAGACAGGAGAATTGCCTGAATCCAGGAGGTGGAGGCTGCAGTGAGCCAAGATAGTACCATTGTATTCAAGCCTGAGCAACAGAGTGAGACTCCAACTCAAAAAAAGAAAAAAAAAATGTAAAGGAATAAAAGCGTGGCTACTCCATAGGAAAAACAGCCCTGAGGGCTGCTGGCTGGCTATTTTTATCGTCATTTCCTAATCATATGCTAAACAAAGGGTAGATTGTTTGTGAGTTTCTGGGAAAGGGATATGGAATTCCTGGAACTGAGGGTTTATATTAGCCCATTTTCATACTGCTAAGAAGAAATACTGGAGACTCAGTAATTTATTTAAAAAAGAGGCTTAATGGACTCACAGTTCCACATGGCTGGGGAGGCCTCACAATCATAGCAAAAGGTGACGGAGGAGCAAAGGCACATCTTACATGGTGGCAGGCAAGAGATCATGCACAGGGGAACTGCCCTTTATAAAACCATCAGATCTTGTGAGATTTATTCACTATCATGAGAACAGCACGGGAAAAACTCACTCCCATGATTCAGTTACCTCCCACCAGGTCTCTCCCACAACATATGAAGACTATGGGAACTACAATTCAAGATAAGATTTGGGTGGGGACACAGCCAAACCATATCAGGGTTCTTCCCCCTTTTAAACTATATAAGGTAGCTACCAGATGTTGCTATGGCATTTGTAAACTGTCATGGTGCTGGTAGGAGCGTCTTTTAGTAGACTAATACATTCTAATTAACATATAATGAGCAGTGAGAATGGCCAGAGGTTGCTTTTTCACCACCTTTGTTTTGCTGAGTTTTGGCTGGCTTCTTTACTACATCTTATTTTATCAGTGAAGTCTTTATGACCGGTACCTTGCAAAACCAGTCCTCTTGAACTCCTTTCTCAATTCTACAGAATTTTAACTTGAGAGGTTGTGGAAAACCCTGAATTTGTAGCCTGCTGGACAAGAGTGTGGATGGCTTAGGGATACCCAGGACTTGCAGCTGGCATCTGAAGTCGGGGCAGTCTTGTGGGATTGAACCCCTTAGTCTGTGCAAACTCTAACTATTCAGTGTCAGAATTGAGTTGAAATGTGGGATACTCACTTGGTGTCAAGAATGGGTGTTAGAAAGTACAGGCCCAGGGCTATGCACTTTCCTGGTAATCCTCATTTTATCCTCATAGCGAACCTATGAGGTAAGTGTGATTATCCATTGGTATGAATGAGAAGGTTGGAGCACACAGAGAGTGAGTTCTCCAGTCAGAGGCCTGGTTTCTTGATTTCAAAGTCCAGTGATCTGACTCATGGTATTATACTGCTTCCAAGTCTGAAAAGTCTCATAAGCTAAGGATAACCAGCTTGGCAGTAGGAAAGAGCAAAGAAATCCAGAAATCCCTGTGGGAACTAAAAGTCTATTGGACACCTCTCGTGTTCATCTGTGAATCCTTTTGGCTCTACTTCTTACTCACTGGCTACCGCAGTGACCAGTTCAGGACACGGCTTGACTAGCTTTGGGGAGATACATCTCACCCAGACCAGCCACATCCTTTTTATGGAAATATAAAAAGGATGGAAATACCCTTAGGAACTGCTCAGCATCTATACTTGTGCATCCCAGATGAGTGGTGGTGCTGACCCTTGACAAATAAGGGATGGAAGCCACCAAGTAAGTAAACCCTTCCCTCTTTTGGCCCTGAGGTGTGTTTCATAAGACCTCAGAAAGTCTTATAGGGGTAAAAATCAGTTACTGCATTGTGAGGGCTCAGTTGGCAATGTATTCCTGTTTAGTTTCTCCCTCTTGATTCCCTGATCCCCTGTTCTACTCCAAAACACCTCCTCCATCACTCCTGCTTCCTGGAATTATTTCCCAAATAATTACCTATTCATTCTCAGGCTCTGCTTTCCAAAGAAATCGGGCCACGATAAGATATGGCCAACCTCAGTCAGAGGGATGTTGATGTTACCTTAATGACAAAATGGTATAGGGATAAATGGGTTCTTGCTAAGTTTACTGCTCCTGTACTTTGATTTGTAGAGAAAGAAAATATATTGAAACGAATTAAAATGGTTTCACATCATAAAGCTTTTTGAAAGAAATGACCTTGAGCTAATAACATCTGAAAAGTGAGTAACAGGACAATTGAAACATTGACAACAATGGAAAGTGTTCATTAGAATTTATGGAAAAATTAATCTGAAGAGATTTAGAGTAGATGATAAGATATCCTTTTGTTTAAAAGGGAAGCAGAGGCCAGTTGTAGTGGCTCATGCCTGTAATTCCCAACACTTTGGGAGGCTGAGGCAGGCAGATCACCTGAGGTCAGGAGTTTGAGACCACCCTGGTTAACATGGCAAAACCCCATCTCTGCTAAAAATACATAAATTAGCTGGGTGCAGTGGCAGGCACCTGTAATCCCAGCTACTTGGGAGGCTAAGGCATGGAGAATTGCTTGAATGTGGGAGGCAGAGGTTGCAGTGAGCTGAGATCATGCCACTGCACTCCAGCCTGGGCAACAGAGTGAGACTCCATCTCAAAAAAGAAAAAAAGAAAGGAAGCAGAGCATAAAAGTTTGGAAAATTAAAAAAAAAAAAAGATATCCTTTTATGTGAGTTTAAAATGTATGTTATTACTGAAGGATTTGGAATAAAAACCAATGATAAGTTTTCATCTGGCTAAGGAAGGCCAGTGGCCACATCATGCTGTTATTTGCATCCTCCCCATTTGGTGCCTGGCACATAATAGACATTTAACAAATGTGTGTTGAATTAGTAGAATCTTAAAATTGGTGGTTAGACATTGTAGTGGGTTGTATTTTGGCCAGAAACAACATGTCCAAGTTTCAACTTCAGATACTCATGAATGTGAATGTGACCTTATTTGGAAAGAGTCTTTGTCGGTGTAATTAAACGAAGAATCTCAAGATTAAACCACCCTGGATTAACCAGGTGGGCCCCAAATCCAATGACAAATGTGCTTATAAGAAGAAGAGAAGAAACAGACATGGGGGGGGGGCATGTGAAGATGGAGGCAGAGACTGGAGTTGTATGGCTACAAGCCAAGAGATGCCTGGAGACATTAGAAACTAGAAGAGAACTTTTCACAAGATGGTGCCAAAGATGAAGAAGGAAGCTCTTGCCCCTCCTGAAGCCAAAGCCAATGCAAAGACTTCAAAGGTCAAGAAGGTAGTGCTGAAAGTTGTCCACAGCTACACACACACAAAAGAAGATCTGCACAACACCCACCCCACAAGATACTGCAACTTCGGAGGCAGCCCAAATATCCTCGAAAGAACACCACCAGGAGAAACAATCTTGACCACTACGTCATCAGCAAGTTCCTGCTGACCACTGAGTCTGCCATGAAGAAGACAGAAGACAACAGCACACTTGTATTCATTGTGGATGTGAAAGCCAACAAGCACCAGGTCAAACAGGCTGTGGAAAAAGCTCTGTGACATTGATATGGCCAAGGTCAACACCCTGCTTAGGCCCGATAAAGAGAAGAAGGCATATGTTCAACTGGCTCCAGATTAGGATGCTTTGGATGTTGCCAACAAAATTGGGATTATCTAAACTAAATTTGGCTGGCTAATTCTAAATATATGTATCTTTTTACCAGAAAAAAAGAAAGAAATTAGAAGAGACAAGGATGAATTCTCCCCTACAGGCTTGGAGGGAGTGTGGCCTTGCTGACGCCTTGATTTCAGACTTACAAACTCGAGAACCATGAAAGAATAAATTTCTATTGTTTAAAGGCACCAAGGTTGTGGTAATTTGTTATGGCAGCCCTTGGAAACTAATACAGAGATATAAAAAGAAAATAAAACATATGGCAAAAGCTAATGGAACATAAACAATGGTTTCAACCATAAAAACATTCAACAGATATTTATTAACCATTTACTATGTGCCAGGGACTTCCCTAGGGAAACAGCAGTGAGCAAAATATACAGAGGCCTGTGCACTTACAGTGCTTATATCCAAGCAATATTCTGGTCAGAGAAGCCAGCTTATTCAAAACTCCTTTACTTTTAACCAAGGTGTGTTTATGTCTGTACCTATATTTAGAACCAACTTTATACAACTAGTGGTAAAGAATTCAGAAAATAAAGATTACATAACAATGAGAGAAGCACTTACTCATCACAAAGGATTCAAGCTCCACATTTCCAGATAGGGTATATTATTTTTTAACAAGGACAACAGAAGGAAGTCATTCAGAGTTTTTTGACCTTCAGATTTCGATGCAGCCCGTGGGATAGATTGGAATGGTCTCCTTGGTTGCAATGGAAGCTTTATCTTCTATAAGCAAGCACAAGGGGTTCTGCTAAAATGTAACAGTATTCCAGTTTGGGGAAAAAATAACTCCAGGAAATTTTTCTTAAACCTGTTTTTCTTTTTCTTTTTTTTTTTTTTTTGAGATGGAGTTTCATTCTTGTTACCCGGGCTGGAGTGCAACGGCGCGATCTTGGCCCACCGCAACCTCTGCCTCCTGGGCTCAGGCAATTCTCCTGCCTCAGCCTCCTGAGTAGCTGTAAACTTGTTTTTCTACACTACTTTAAAAAAATATGCATCTTAAACTTTTCACAAGTGCCATTGATTATCTGCCAGAGAGGACTAGCTGGTAACTAGACAAATGATCATACAACAAACCAATATTAAGGGATAGGTTTGATTCAGACACCTATGAATAAAGTGTGTGTGTGTGTGTGTGTGTGTGTGTTTGGATTTGTACACTTCTGATCATGACACTATTGCCTTTCATGCTGTGTATTTATTTATTTATTTATTTGAGATGGAGTTTAGCTCTTGTTGCCCAGGCTGGAGTGCAATGGTGTGATCTTGGCTCACCACAACCTCTGCCTCCTGGATTCAAGTGACTCTCCTGCCTCAGCCTGCCGAGTAGCTGGGATTACAGGCATGCACCACCATGCCTGGCTAATTTTGTATTTTTAAAAGAGATGGGGTTTCTCCATGTTGGTCAGGCTGGTCTCAAACTCCCAACCTCAGGGGGATCCTCCCACCTCGGCCTCCCAAAGTGCTGGGGTTACAGGCGTGAGCCACTGCGCCTGGCCAATGCTGTGTAAATTTAACTAAATATAATGACCCAACCAATATAAACTTAAAATAACAAAAGAATAACTTTGTGTTAAAGGATTATCTGTATGATTAGAATACAACATAAAAATATTATACTCTGCAGAAAGCACTTTGGCTTCTAGTGGCTCTAATACTAGAACTATTCTGAGGCCTGCTTGGTTAGCATCAATCAGCAAGCAGAGCAAAGCTCAGAAATGCTGAACAGGCAAAGTATAAGATCAAATCTTAGAGAACTAGTAGTTTGGTGTTTATGGGTGAATCCGAAAACTTCTTTATATTTTAATATTAATATGTCAGGGTTGAATCATAAATGTATTTCATGTATGCAGGTTCAACTTGGTAAACATAAATAAATAAATAACCTTTTAAATTTTAAATTGCAACTGCTAATCCACTAATTGGGAGTGAGTCCTGCAGTGAGTGTGCGATAGGAAGCTTTGCTGTCTCAGCCTCCTCAGTCTCCAAAGGCCTCGTGTGTGTGTGTGTGTGTGTGTGTGTGTGTGTGTGTGTCTGTGTAGTTGAGTTAAATATAATTCTTGCATTTAAAATTATGTAATTTTTTTATACAACATGTCCTCTGATTCCAAGCCAACTACTGTCCCTAGCTTTTAACCAGAACTTTCACTGTGTTCAATATCTTGAAAGGGATACAGACTATGTTTTAGGGGTAATTTGAGGGGTTTTTCAAAAGTAAATTAACTCTGGAATTTCTGTCTCATATAGAATCTAAATGTGAGGGGGAAAGAGAGGGAGAGAGAGAGGGAGAGGGAGGGAGGGAGAGAGGGAGAGGGAGGGGGGGAGAGAGAGAGGGAGAGAGAGAGAGAGAGAGAGAGAGACTCTGTTGAACATTATATGACACCACCAAGAATATTAAAAATGATGACAGCTGCTCCAGCAAACGGCTTGACTGCAATCTCATGAGAGACCCTGAGCCAAAACTATGCAGCTAAGCTGCTTCAGTGAAACTCTGAGAAAATAAATGTGTGTGGTTTTAAGCTGATAAATTTCAAAGTAATTTGTTATGCAGCAATAGATCACTAATACAATCAGTATCATAGATTTGAAGAAGAAAATGTAGAGTCTGCCTCTCCATATTTTAAAACCAAGATGAAAGAAATATATGCCAAAAAAAAAAACTACCCTATGAAACAATGTGAGAAATGCCATAGTAGGGGCAAGTCATTAATAAGCCAAATAGTATTTAAGAGCAAACATGGGATACTCCATTTCTGATCACTAGAGGACTACATCATACTCCATTAAACAAAGAATTATCTGCTTTCAGTAAAAAGTTTCCTAGTTTTGGGAAGTCCAAAATGACTATTGCCACGGGAAATCCAGGCTATACAAGTAAGAAGTGGAGGGGGAGAGGAAGAGCTGAGAAGCACATAGGAGGGCCACTGATACCAACTGATTACTTATGTCTCATGTACTTTATCTACATTTTCTTATTTGATCTTCACACCAACTGTATGAAGTAGGTCTAATTTTCTTTATCTTATGGATGGATGCTATCTATACCAAGGAATGAAAGCTTTTGTTTTTGGAATATTCTATAGCATTTGGCAAATTTGATCACTAAGACTATGCTGAAAGTCCAATGCTCTGGCCTGTAATAGATGGTGACCTGAATTTTATCACTAGTCAACTGCTATCAGAGAGCTATGACAATTTCACAGGAATTGAGCAGATATTTCAGGAAGGGTCAGGAATTAAACAATGAGTAAAAGTAACATAATTGATAGGTTTTCTTTCTGCTCAGTTCTCTAATTTTATAGGTAAACAATATTCTCCAATATTATTTAACTTTACTGAAGTACTCCAAGTGGATATATTCACTATCATCTTTACCTTGACAGTTATGATTATGTCCAAATTTTTAAATCACTTGAGTAATTAGGAATAAGCACAAAACATTTACCTTCCAAGAAAAAATTATCAACGGCTTACATTTCTTTGAGAATATGCACTTCAGCATTGCTCTTATTGCTAATGATTTATAATTCTGTAAAACTAGACTTGTAAAACTGAAATGAAAGAAAAACAGTTATTACCAGATGAGGAATGGTTAGAAGTTGGCCTGGATAATTGCACTGCTAGAGTAGAGAGCCGTTTACTTCTTGTTTTAGTCTGTTTCGTGCTGCTTTAACAGATTACCGCAGATTGGATAATTTATAATAAACATAAATTTATTGGCTCACACTTCTAGAGGCTGAGAAGCCCAACGTGAAGATTCCAGCATCTGGTGAGGGCCTTCTTTCAGCGTCAAAACATGGCAAAAGCCATCATATGGCAGAAGGGCAAAGAGAGATCGAGAGGGCCTAACTCACCCTTTCATATCAACAATAATCCCACCTATGAAACAGAGCCTCATAGCCTAAGCACTTTTTAAAGGTCCCAACCTTAACACCATTACAATGAAATTTCAACATTACTTTTGGAGGGGATAAACATTCAAATCACAGCACTTCCGTACCTTGGGAAGTGCTGAAACGTTACCACTCAAATGATTTCTTTATTGTTTTGTTAAAATACCTATAATTCCTGTGATCAGAGTCACTGCTTTTGTAGTTTTGCAGGCTTGATCCTTTAATGGGCATGAGAAAGGCTACATGATCACAAAACAAAACAAACATAACAACAACAGCAACAACAAAACACAGACCCAAAAACTTCCAGTATGATTTTTTTGTGTAAGCAAGTCTCTTTCTTTTTCTCCTCTCGAAAACTATACAGAATCTTCAAGGAGAATGAAAACACACACTCCATAGATTCCATCTTTAGTAAAAAGTAGGAGACAGATATGATTCACAGACTGCAAAATATAAAAGCAACAGAGAGGAAGAGCAGCTGAGAAAAAAAAGAGAAAGGGAGGGATAAAGTCAAGAGATTAGTGAAAGAACTTAGAAAAAAACAGATTTCAGAAAGCACTGTAAGAATACACTGGCTAACAGTGATGGAGTCATTTTGAAGTGACTATGGACAATATAAAATGTTACAATACTACAAATCGCAGTGAAGAAGGTAGGAATTAAAATAAGTCTGCTGATTTAAATGATATTAAAAGCTGACTAATAAAGTGATAGGCATATACTCATTTTTAATAGTACAAAGGTAACAATAAGAAAGATAATGTTATTAATTTAAATTGGGTGGTAGGACGGAGAGAAAGGGAATGGGGAAGAAGGAGAAAGCACTGTATTTCTTATAACAGGGAACTATTATGTGCTGACAATATGCGTTAATAAAAATAACCATCATAACAGAACTACAAACCTCCCCAAATCTTAGAACAATACACAGAAAGCAAACCAAAGAAAACAGACTGCATAAAGTCTTTAAGATATTAAAGACTTTAATATATAAAAACAGACAATGTAAAACAATATGACAGAACAGAAACCAGACATATGTCAGCTTAATAAATATAAATGGATTTAACTTACATTTTAAAGGAGGATAAGTTTAAATTAGGTTGAAATTTAAGCGATTGTAAACCCTTTGCCATATATAAGGGACACATGTTAGAAAAGTGATTTAGGATGGTCAAAAATTGAAGGATGAGCAAAACTGTATTAGGAAAGGCAAATTTTTGAAAACCCAGGAATCATGGTCATAATATCTGAAAAGATGTAATTCAGTCCTAAAAGTTGTGGGTACTTCATAATTTTGAAATGCGTAAAGCATATAAAAATATATCAGTTTTAAATATCTATGCATCAAATAACAGGGCAACAAAAAATCATAAGACAGAAACTATAATCATAAGAAGACAAAAATGAAATTCACAGAAGCACTCTAGTAATAGAGGACTTCAAATCAACTCTTCTATAATATTTTATTATTCTATTTTCTATTATAGTTTGAGTGGATGAAAAATAAGAAATAATATGAAAGGTCTAAATGAGTAAAATGGATTTTATATATATACACATATATACATACATACTCCCATATAGATATATATATATGAGCATATGCATTCTTTCCAAGTGCCCATCAACACACCTAAAATAAAGTACAAAGAAAACCTCCGTAAGTCCCCAAAAGTAGAAATACTTGTAAGTCTTGAATGAGTGAATGACTGTTTCTTGACCACCTACTGTGTTGTATTTTGGATTCTGTCAGAGAACAGATTCTGACACAAAGATTTGAATGTAATTTGGGAGGTGAGAGCTTGGGGATCATTTAGAAGATAAAGGAAACTGGAATTGAGTGTTATATGAGACAGGGAAAAGGAAAGGAGCCAGTGATATGTACCTTATCAAGCCAGCTATTGTTAGGGATGGCTGGCGCTCAATTCTGCTGGGGATAATCTGAAAGCTAGTATAGAATATTCGACCTGAGGGTCAAAGAAGCTGACATATTTTTACACCAAATGGCAGAGGGGACTCTAGGGGACAGCGAAAGCCCTTAGGGAAAGAAATGTGAGGGCTGGCTGTTGCAAGTTTGATGTTCATTGAAGAGGAGTCAGGGGATACAAGGTGGGGCACCAACAGCATCTGAACTTCATTGTGTGCAAATGCAGCATTCAACAACTGTGGAGAGCTAAAGTCAGAATGGACAGGTTATCCTGGGCATCCAGGTTAGGTTAAGCAGAAGTCTAAAATCAGAAGTTTCTTTCCAAACCTTTCTTGTCTTGTTCTTCTATTTTCTTTGTTCTTTCATTAGTCTTTTCCTATGAGTTTTCCTTCCAGTGAGCCCCTCTGCCAGTTGGTGTATAAATGCCTTAGTTTTTTCTTCTGTGTTAGACCATACTCTTCTTCAATGTTTATGATTTTTTAAAAAAGATACCTAACACTTTTGTTAGAATAGTTTGCATAATCTTTCTCATTTCGGTAGCATTAGTTGTAGAATTAACATTGGTTCCCATTCTATGCTTGTTTTTCCTGGCTTTCCTTATATTTTGCTGCTGCTGTTTTTAAAGAGATTTGCATTGATTTTGTGATGTGGCTGGTGGGTGCCAGGAGAAACTTAACTGGAAAGGAACTGTGAACAATTTGGCAATATAGGGAATGTAAAGTCAGGGATAAAAATGTAGAAGTATTTAGTATAAACATGATGTGGGCACCAACAAATCACGTGTGAACCCTTGACTAGATATTGACTTTCCACTCTATGTCAGGATTAACCCTTTAGTAGGTGATTGATGCATCACTTCTCGGCCTTTTGGCTAAGATCAAGTGTAGTAGGTGGCTGATCCTGGGGGTACTAGAGGGAGAGGCTGGGATGACTGGGATAACCTGAGGATTATATGAGTGGCTCAGAGCCATGGCTAGTTACCATCTGGTGCTTAAGTATTACATATTTTAACAAGATGTGAATACTTGCTGAATCTCAGCCCTGTGTATAACCTAAATAAAACTTTGTCAGAATTTGCATCTTTCTTCCAGGTGTGGTGGTAAGTGCTTGTATGTCGGGATCCTTGGCGTGTCACTTCACCAGCCAGAAACCTCTGTGGCCAATGGCACCTTTGCCCGAGTTTTGCTTGGGCCCACTGGACTCATTTCACCCACTTTGCCTGGTAGGCTACACTCAGCTTTTGCTACCAGCCTGGATCCCACATCTGCCAAAGGTGAGCCAGGCGTGGAGCAGTGAGGGGATGCATGAATGAGTGAGCCTGGGGTCTAGCCACTGCCAGGCACACTGGCTGCAGCGAGGCAAGCAGCTCCAGGCATCAGCATGGGTGCTGGCCCCCTGCTGCGGCTGGACTAGGCATACCACACATGGCTTCCACTGCAGGCACTTGGGAACGTGTTGGTGCCCAGAAGCTTGGAGACACCAGAAATGGAAAAGCCCCAAATCAAATGTCATACCCCTAGCTCTGGAACTCTTATCTGGGCTTCCAGAAGGGCCACAGCTCTTCTCTCCTTTATTTCTCCTTGCCATGGTATGGCATGCAGTGGGGGCATGTTTGAGTTCCGTTTGTGTTACAGCTCTTCCAGCCCCACCATTCAGTGCATCTCAAGTTCTTGTCCCATATCCAGGAAGAATGAGATATGAGGACAACTGGAGAGCGAGCATGTGGTACTTTATTAAGAGACAGTACAGTGCTCAGGAGACCTGAAGTGGGTAGCTCCTTTCTGCAGGCAGATCGTCTGGACATCTACCCAAGCCTGGCTGAGTTTGGGGTTTCTATGGGCTTCAATGGGGAGGAAGGGCATGCTGATCGGTCCATGGGTGGCCATGGGCAGACCTGGAAAAAGTACCGTAAGTTCTCACTCTGGTCTGAGAACTGGCAGCCTGGCTCCTAGGCTTCAGGCTATCCCTGGCTTGAAGGTGGGGCTTTACCAGGGTCCTGCCCCTTTCCACCCAGGTGGCTGTCCACCTCCTACCACCATCAACCTACCATCCATGGCACTCACAGCACCCAGGCTGTTCATGCAGAGGGGTGCCTGCAGGCTCACACCAAACTGCCCTCAGCACCCCCTCACTCCTCCCATGCTCATTGGCACTGAAAGTCTGGAGGGGACTGAAGCACCAGGGAACTGGCATGTCAATGCTGCCCTAAGCACACACACCTGGTCAAGTTGAAATAGTGCCCAGTCTCAGCCACAACTTTGCTCAAATCAGAGCAAGTGCTAGGAGCCAGAAGTGGGAGGCCAGGCAACAGAAGCAGGCACTTTGAAGCCTGCAGAGGCAGGGGGTCTTCCCAGGGCTCCCAGAGCACAGGGACGCCCAGGTCTGTAGCCATAGTTAGACAGCTGCAGCTACGCCCAAGGGTGTGGGATACCCACCCCATCAACTTGGAACGGGGTGGGGCTCCCACCTGTTTCTGACTTCTGCTGGCTCTGTGAAGCATGCAGCCCTGGCTGCACCTCGCCCACTGAGTGGGCATCTTTGCAGTGGTGGCTTCAGATAGACTGCTGCTCCATCATTATAGTCCCAGTTCCTTAGAAGGCTGAGGCAGGACAGCCTTAAGCACAGGTGTTTAAGGTCAGCCTGGGCAACACAGCAGGACCCCCCTCTCAAAGCAATAATAATAATAATAATAATAATAATAATAATAATAATAAATTTGCTCCTGTGAATTGGGCTTAATATAACATTTTGCCTACCCCTGCTTTGCAGATGGGGGCTAAGGAGTCTACACAATCCCCCAAATGTCTATAATTCATATTGGTCATGTCTAGTCACTGTAGGAGATATATAACCTCTGAAGAGGTAATATGGACAAAATTAGACTGGTATTTTAAAACTCTTACTCTAATACCATTTCTAAACATTAACTTACAAATGAAGAATTTAGTGTTTCTCTTTCAATTGATAATGAAGGAGAGTTTGAGGATCTCTAGTGCTGTTAAGCTAATTTCCTTGTATCATGTGGCAGCAATGCACACATTTTCAGTCATATATTCATGGTATTTAAATTGCTTCAGATGTGCCTTTTCCCTGAAGACATTTTTAAAAAATTTTAATCTCATGCTTTTTTTTTTAACTAATATTGTTGTTAAGAAAAAATATTACCCAAAACTTATAGGCAAGGTGAAAAACACACACACACACACACACACACACACACACACACACACACACACAACAAAAATGGAAGCTTTCATTGTTAGACAATGTCCTGTTCCCCGATCAAAATTTGGAATGTGATATAGATTGGATGTCCTCTCCAAATCTTACATCGATGTGTAATCCTGAGTGTTGGAAGTGAGGCCTGGGGGAAGGTGTTCAGGTTATGGGGGAAGATCCTTTACAGCTTGATGCTATCTTCACAATAGTGAGTGCCTTCTTTTGAGATCTAGTTGTTTAAAAGTATGTGGCACCTCCTGCCTACCCCTTGCTCCTGCTCTTGCCATGTGATGTGCCTGCTACCACTTTGCCTTCTACCATGAGTAAAAGCTCCTGAAGCCGCCCCCAGAAGCCAACAAAAGGCTTGTACAGCCTGCAGAACTGTGAGCCAGTTAAACCTCTTTTCTTTGTAAATGACCCAGTTTCACATATTTCTTTATAGCAAAACAAGGATGTCCTAACACATCAAGAGTTTTGTTTTTTGTTTTCTATAAAGAGTCCAGATATTATTTTAGACTGTGTGGGCCATCGAGTCTCTGTCATAACTATTCCACTCTGCAGCAAAAGCAGCTATTTGTAACATATAAATAAATGTATGAGGCTGGGTTCCAATAAAACTTTATTTATAAAACAGGTGGTGAGCTAGCTCTGGCCCAGAGTCTCAGCAAGGCTGTAATTGGATGACTCCTGTCCTAGGATGACACAATATATAAGTTTGTTTGATTTACCATTTACTGTTGAGTAGGGCTCAGACAATTTACAACTCTATAGTATTTCTTTACTGGAGACTGATAAGGTATAAATAATTTTTGACCAACATTATGCTAATACAGAATCAGTGGGGATTATTTTTGCCTGATAGTAATACACACACATTTTCTTGGCTAGAAAAGAAAACCTCAAAGGATATTGTTATATTGCTGGTAGAACAATACCAGTTTTGCATCTAACTTTGTGATTTATTGCATAATTATTTTCTTTCATTGACTATATAATTTTCAGTCCTTGTATCCTGCAAGTTTGAACCTACAAGTTGGTTTGAACCAACTTTGTTGGTTCAAGAAAACCATTAACTCATTCTTGAGTTTAATAACACTTTGATTTCTATTCATTATAAATTTTATTGAGAATTGTGTAATTTTAAACATTTTGAAAATTATACTTTGTGTATTGTGTGTTAAGGTATTTACCTAGATTTGATCCCAGTGCTCTTGTCCTTTAATTTTATGAACAGGTAAAGAAAGGAAAAGTATTTCTTTTGATTTTCAAAACCAATTCAAGACTCGTAAATCTAACCAAGAGATGAAAACAAGTAAAAACTATCTGAATGTGATAAAGAAGCCATGAATGCCTTGGAAAGAGCATTTAACCTAAATGCCAGGATGTGGCTTCAAGTTTGGCAGTGGCAGAAAGCACGTGGCATGTGTTTCTAATTCTGATACAGCAAACCTCTTGCATCATTTTCTGTTTTCTGCCGACATCTATCTCAAGATGGCAGGTGTTTTACTCATGGATGTTGTAATCACACTTCTTTGATATTACCTTTAAAACAGAAGTGAAGGGACTTTTCAGAGTAAGCAAAATCCATGCATTAAATGTATTTTTCCCAAAAAATAACCCTCAGGAAAATTTGAGAATTGTGATTTTTCTCTCCCCCTTTGGCTCACAGCAGTGACTATGTCTGCTTTTAGGAGAAGCTGAACTTTTGAAGGGCAGCTGAGCTCATGCTAATCAGCAGGCAGTAGCAAACTGAAATGGATTTTTTTTTTTTTTCACATTAGACTAGATGGTATAGTGCCAAGTGGAAAAATATTATTCAGTTTCATTTTGGATTCATGAGTTTCTTTTTTCTACTGTGTGATACTTGAAAGTCAAACTGAATGTCAGAGATAAAAATGTCATGCAGATTACAACTAGGTTCCCTGGGTTAGTTGCAGATGTACATAGTTGAGACTCTTGACTGAGGTATAGAGAGGTCAGTTCAGCCCTGCTGTTCCACAGCTGCCCCCTGCTATTCCTTACTCCAAAAGAGTAATTCACTTTTTGTGTCCAGTTGAAACTCAGGTAAGGCTAATATTCAGCTGGGCTCCTAAAAGCATAAAGACAGTCAGTTTATGAAAGTACTAACGATAAAGTTTTTAGAAAAGACAAACTCATGATTCTTCTACAAACAGGAAATGGACACATGTCAAAGATTTAATTTAACTCATTAATGAGGAAACCAGTAAGATGTTAACCAGTTCAAAGAACAATTCGAAGAGAACACATAGGCTTTTACAAATGTCAGAATGAATTTGAATTTCCATAATTGGTTCCAAAATGGCTTGTTTGGGTAGAAGGAATCAGCTGAACCTCCACCAAATTCATTTCCGTATTTGTAGAGGTTCAACTAGATCCCAGTGCTCTGGTCCCTCAATTTCATGAACAAGTAGGAAAAGGAAAAAGTGTTTCTTGTGGCTTTAAAAATCAACTCGAGACTCTTAAATAATCTAAGCAAGAGCTGAAAACAAGTAAAAAGTATCTGAATGTGATAAAGAAGCCATGGGTGCCTTGGAAAAATTGAATGTGGATATTATTTGCATTTCTTTTTTTTTTTTCATAGCAGTGTTATTTGTAATAGCTGAAATGTGGAAGAAACACAAATGTTCAACTCATAAATGGACAAACAAAAGGTGGTATATCCACACAATGGAACACCACTCAGCCCCAAGCCATAAAAATGGATGAGTGCTCATTCATGCTATAGTATAGATGAGCCTGGAAAACATCATGCTGCCTCAGAAGAGCTAGACACAAAAGGCCATATGTTGCATAATTCCATTTATATGCGTTGTGTCCAGAATAGGCAAATCCACAGAGGCAGAAAGTAGATCAGTGGTTGAGAAAGGCAGAAAGGAGGGTGACTGTTAATGGAGATGAGGTTTCTTTTGGAGTGATGAAATTAGTAATGATTGCATAATTCTGAATCATTTGCATTCTTTTTTTTTTTTTTTTTGGTTGCAGAATTGTAAAGAACTCAAATAAAATAAAAGGTATAGGGACTCCATAGCATCAAGTAATCTGGAAGGGTATATTAGACAGTACCTATATTTTCATTTAAAACATACAGTAAATTTTGGTGTATTTTAATCCTTTGCAGTTTTTCTCTACAAAAGAAATCCCAACTAAAATTATGCTTGTATCTCTAGGGTTATATAAAACTGAAAAGGCAATAGTGTTCTTCTCCTGCATCTGTTTGCCAAAAACAACATAATGGAACAGATGGACTAAGTAGCAGACACTTGAAAGCTAGAGAAATCAAATGGAAGAAAAAGTAAACTTCAAAATATTCTTTGCTTAATCATTGTCCTTATAGCATTTTACTTTGTATTCTACATTGTGGAAAATTTTAAGAGAAAAATACTAAATGGACCGAACTGTCTTAAGCTCCCGGTTTTCATTTTACTTTTCAACATTTTGGAATGTCAGAAAAAGCAATATAAATCTAAAACCTTGGAGAATAATGTGGGAATGTTGTGATAATTTTTCATGGAAGGATGAGGAGACACCACAATGAATTCTACGTGGCATGCCTTCCTAATAACCCTTTTTATATACCATCCCCCAAAATATTCCACTCCTTATAGCTCTTAACGAATCTTTTCTCTCTCATGTACTCTCCAAAGTTTCCAGTTGTGCTAGCTCTTCTATTTCTCCTATCTTTTCTCTTTTTGTTCTCATGAAGATTAATTGTACCTTCTCAACTTCTTCAAGTCTTCTCTCATTCCACAACAATACCCTGATAAACAAACCAAGCAAATACTATCTATTTCTTTTATCCTCAGGAAGAAATGGAGAGGGTGATCACAAACACTTGTAATTTGATATTTTCCTTTATGCCACACTTTATTTTTAACATAAAAATTAAATATGTTTGCTTATATACCTTGGAATATAAATAGCTACCACACTATAATTTTGAATAAGTACATCATAAATGATAGCAATTTTATTAAACTTGTGTAAAAAAGTATTTTTATACTTCATCTAAATGTCAACTGGGTTCCTCCCAATATTTCCAAAACTCAGGTAGACAAATGGCTGTATTTGTTTGCTCTGGCTGCAATAACAGAGTACCATTGTCTCTGTGGCTTACCACAGAAATTAATTTTCTCACAATTCTGGAGCCTTGGATGCATAGATCAAGGTGTTGGCAGGTTGGTTTCTTCTGAGGTCTCTCTCCTTGGATTGAGGATGGCTTCTCCTTTCTGTGTATGTCTGTGTCCTAATCTCCTCTTCTTATAAGAACACTGGTCATACTGGATTAGGGCCCACCCTAATCATTTGTGACCTGTTTTAAATTTAACTACTTCTTGGCCAGGCGCGGTGGCTCATGTCTGTAATCCCAGCACTTTGGGAAGCCCAGGTGGGTGGATTGCTTGAGACCAGGAGTTTGAGACCAGGCTGAACAACATGGCAAAACCCCGTGTCTACTAAAATGACAAAAACTGGCTGAGCTTGGTGTCGCCCCCTGTCATCACAGCTATTTCAGGATGCTGAGACCTGAGAATTGCTTGAACCCAGGAGGCAAAGATGGCAATAAGCTAAGAGAGAGCGCCACTCCAGCCTGGGTGACAGGGTGAGACTCTGTTTCAAAACAATAAATAAATAAAGAAGTATACTTAACTACCTCCTTAAAAAGCCTGTCTTCAAGTACAGTGACATCCTGAGGTGTTAGGGGTTAAAACTTCAACATACAAATTTTTTTTGGGGGGGGGACACAATTCAGTACATAACAAGGAATGCCCTTTTCATATTATTAGAGGAAGAATGTCAGCTGTCGAGGGATTAAATGATTTTCTAAACAATCTGCTAAGGGCACAGTCATGATCTCTAATTGATAACTTATTAAATAACTATGGATCTCTTTCAGTCATTGTTAGGAAAAAGTTGTTATAATGCAGAACTTCTTGTAGCTTCAAAGTTGGCATTAAAGAACAAGCTGGAAGAAAGCAATGCTTTTACTTTTACTTTAAATAAAAGATATAAATTATGGACATATGTTAACTTTATATTCATCTGAGTAGCCAGATTAGCTCTTTCCATAGTTCATCTAAATATTCATGCAAAAGCATCACAAGTATTTTTTCATGTTTTTAAACAATTTTGTTGATTCAGAATTTACATACCATAAACTTTACCCCTTTAAAGTATATAATCATCTTAAGTATTTATGTGTGCATTTATGTGGGAAACTATTCTGTATTCTTTATGTAGAATAATTATAATCTCTGTGATAATTCTATAAGATTGCCATTATTGGCATTTATGGATGAGGACATAAGGCTCAGCAATGTAAATAACTTTCTTGAATTCATACAGCTGATAAGTAAAAGAGGCGGTCTTTCGGACCTAAATCTCTAAAGCCCAGAGCCTAGGCACTGCACCAACCACCCACTCAGTCCCCGTTTTTACAGAGGTTGACGTACTCAGTGAATGGAAATAAAGAGCACTGATAAAGAAAAATAAAATCACCTGTAATCCCATTACTCAGACTTAGCTACCTGTAACCATTCTGGCATATATCCTTACAGCTGTTTTCTTATTCATATGTATCAAGTGGGTAAGTTTTAGTCCATTCTGACTGCAATAACAAAAAAACAGAGCCTGGGTGTCTTAAACAACAAACATTCATTTCTCACCATCCTGGAGGCTGGGGAATCCAACATCAAGGCTCCAGCAGATTCCATGTCTGGTGAAGGTCCACAACTTGTTCATAGACAGCCTCCTCTCTGTATCTTCAAATGGTGGAAAGAGATAAAAGAGCTCTCTGGGGGTCCCTTTTCTAAGCACTGCTAGAAAAATGGGGAAAGGCCTTTCATCTTCAACCAAGCATGGCAGCCTTCATCTCTAGGTGTCCAGTGGTTCAGGATGGCAGGGACTACTGCTTTAGGGCCCAGAAGAGCCTACAGAGCTTTGCTTCTGACAGAAGGCTCAGTGCTTAGGTTGAGCTTCCTCTGAGTTCTTGCCACCACCTAAGGGTGCCACAAGGCATAGGGTCTGCGTACTGCAGCTCACTGTGCAACCTCCTCCAGTCTGGAAATCTTTCTTCTTTATCTGCTGTCACTCTCTCTCCCCTACAAACGCTTTTCACATAATATAATTCCTTTTGCTCAGTTTACAAAAATAAGAGCTAGGAAGGGAAATGTTTACAGTTTTGAAAACAGGGAGAATAAAGGACTTGGCAGTTGTAAATTTTTTTCCTATTTTTTAATGATGATTTTTTTCTCTACATGCATATTCTGCTTATGTGTTTATTATGATTATTATTTACAAAATCAGGATCACATTCTATCTGCTGCTCTTATCTAATGTGACTGTATGTATATAATTTTTATTTTGGTATGGTCACTTATTTTAATAACAATACACTTACCATGTTATCACCATGGAATTAAGTTCAGGTTAGACAAGAGAATTTTACAAGTGTAATAAAGTATTCTGTAGTATATCAAAGTTTGCATATGTCTGGCCAAACCAGCTTGCTCATAAATCATTAATCATTTTCATTATAGGTAATTTGTTTAGTTTGATGTTTATGATTTTTATGGAGAAAATAAACATAATGCACACATTTAAAGTGTTCTTCATTTATCTTTGCATTCGTGCTTAAAGTACGTATTTCCCTTTCAAGATGGCATTTAAAAATTATTCTAGTACAATAGCAGCAAAAATATAATTCTGCAGTTATAAAAGAGCTAAACTGGAATCCATAATTAAGCTATTCTTATGTTTAGAACTGTGATTTCTGAGGCCGGGTGCTGTGGCTCATGCCTGTAATCCCAGCCCTTTAGGAGGCTAAGGCGGGTGGATCCCCTGAAGTCAGGAGTTCAAGATCAGCCTGACCAACATGATGAAAATACAAAATTACTAAAATACAAAATTACTCTACTAAAAATACAAAATTAGCCAGGTATGGTGATGCGTGCCTGTAATCCCAGCTACTTGGATGGCTGAGGCAGGAGAACCACTTGAACCCGGGAGGCGGAGATTGCAGTGAGCTGAGATCACGCCATTGTACTCCAGCCGGGGCAATGAGTGAAACTCCATCTCAAAAAAAAAAAAATTCTTATTCTGAAATAAATACCATTACTATGTAGCTCTGTTGTCAGCTTTCTAGATTTTTTTTTTTTTCTTTTGAGGCAAAGTCTTGCTCTGTCACCCAGGTTGGAGTTCAGTGGCATGATCTCAGCTCACTGCAACTCCCTCCTCCCTGCTTCAAGAGATTCTCATGCCTCAGCATCCCAAGTAGCTGGGATTTCAGGTGTGCACCACTATGCCCAGCCTCCCAAAGTGCTGGGACTACAGGTGTGAGCCACTGCACCCAGCCTAGATTTGGTCTAAACACACACACACATACAATTTCAGTTGTGGGAGGCTTTACAAGTTATATTCCATGCACCTTTTTGAAAGAGCTCTAAAAGAGCCAACCAGTTCACAAGGCAGGCAAAAAAGAGTTAAATTAAGTAGAATAAATAGGACTCCTACATCACACCAAAGCATTCAATATTCTGCAGCAAACTGGGGGTACTTCAAGGTTGGTCTACTGTCTTTTTTATAACTGATTTCGTCTTAACATTTTTAAAAGGTAGACATGTTTATCAAGTCCACGTAGGTGACATGTTTCTTTTGTGTTAACTTGACTCTCCTGAGTGACCTAGTTAGTGAACAAGCCATGGGTAATTTGGTCACCAAGCAAATCGAGCCTGCAAGAAAGGCAGCCAATATGCAAAATACCATGTTATTGTCTGAATACATTCAATTTATTTTCAATATAAACATGTAACCTCAATAGTGAAATGCGTAACTAATTCAAGCTCCTCTAACAAGACCAAGACAGCATCTCTTCTTCTTCTAAGGCTTAGGTTTTGCCCAGAATTCCCGATACAGAGAATAGCTCCCACAACAAAGCCTTGGGCTGCCATACACATGTGGATCAGGTGAAGGGACATTTTAATATTTCCCCTGATCTTTAATTTGTTAATCCATATGCAAAAATTACTGTAAAACCTGCTATTCCAGTGGGGATTAATGGTGTCTCTTCAGCTTTTCAGATAGGTTTGGATTCCTGATATTCATTATATGAAGAAAGAAAAACATCTGTGCTGGTTGACATACTGATTGCTTGAAGAATCTTCTGAGAGTGAGAAAACCTCTCACAATCCAAATGGCTTCTCCAATCTTTATAATTTTCAATTTTTTTCTTATTATTGAGTTTTCGGAATTCTTTGTTATATTTTGGATAGAAATCCTTTGTCAGATAAGTGTTTGCAATTATTTTCATTCTTTCAGTTTTTTAAGAGTCTTTTTCAGATAAGTTTTTAATTTTAACAAAATCTGACATAACATTTTTTTCTCTCGTAGATTGTGCTTTTGGCATTATATCTAAAAACTCATCTTCTAATCCCTGTCATATAGATTTTCTCCTAGGTTTTCTTGTAGAATTTTTATGGTTTCACACTTTACATTTAGGTCTATGATTCATTCTGAGTTAAATTTTGTGAAAGATATAGCATCCTTATCTAGATATAGTGTCCTTATCTAGATTCAACGGATCTTCTCTCCATTGGATTGTCTTTGAATCTTTGTCAAAGATAAGTTGACTGTATTTGTGTGGGTCTATTTGTGGACTGATTTTAATCAATATATGCAGAAAACTTACTGTTAGGTAGCTTTATACTTAGGTATTCAAATTTATTCTCTAAGAGGTAGAAAACAAGTGTCCGCAAGTCTTCTATCTCTCCAGAAAGAAAAAAAAAGATTAAAATGCATTTAATTTCAACAAGCATGCATGTGTATGAAAATCTACCTCAAAATAGCTAAAATGGTGAAAGATGTGTAGCTATTTTAAAGTCAGAAGAGCTGGATTTGCCTCTGGCAGCTTTAAGCTTCGAGGGTGTTATGGCTTGCTGGCTTCAGGTTAGAAAATTAGAAATGCAAAAGCATGCTATGGTTTCAGTATCTGCCATTCTTTCATAATTTTATAGTACAAGGGTTTCCAGGGAGGGACCTAAGGCAGGAGGTGGAAGGGAGTGGGCAAACATTTATGGAGAAAAGAATGAAAGGTACCAAGAGAACTGGTCCAACTATCTGTCTTTATTTTTAACAGCCTTCAAAGCAAGTCATGCATGCTGAGCACTGCAAAAGCACTAGGCATTTTTTGAGGGGGGAAAAAATCCTCTGGGAATGCACCACTTGAGGGGAGAAAATGGCTTTATAAAGAAATGATGCAAACACCACACTTTGCCCTGCCAGCAACTTCTCTCTTAATTTGCAACTGCAGAATGAAATATTCACTACACCAAAGCCTCAGTCAGCTGCAAAAACAATGTATTGTAATCTGATATTTATTTTTGCTGAAATGGATCCACAGCCCTTACATTTCAGATTCTGTAGCTATGTAAAGCACCCAGAGAGCCTTTGCTGCCCTTGGGGGAGTGCAGAAGGCCATGAAACATCCTCGCTTTTGCAATGTAATTTTTCTTCAAGATCCCAAGCCAGAGTAGGATGGGTTTTCATCCAGTTTTGGGAGGGAAAAACAAAAATGAATGAATTAAGCTTACCAGACAGCCTTCAAAAAGTGTAACGTCAGCCCTTTATTATGATATAATATTAGCCAACACTTCCTTCACTTTCCCTGGGAGATACTGTATTGGAGATGCTGATCATAGAAGAAGCACTTGGCTGTCCCAGCCCACACACTCATGTGATTTAAATCTAGTCTCAGGAGAGACTTGACATCATAAAGGGAAATTGTGTTCAGGTTTTCTAATCCATGAAAACATTACCTCAATGCCACTAAACTCAAGCCCTACCACCATTTATTTCTTTCTCTGTATCACCAAACTTCATGGAAGAGGAATCAATGCTTCACTGCTTCACCACCTAACATTTCCCTAATTTTTCCATTGCCATGAAAAACGTGAATAATGCTCTTATTTTAAAGGTCACCAAGGACTTCACGTTCTTCAATCCAATATGCATTTTTCAGTTGCCATGGACTTTACCATTAGACACCACTTACCAATCTTTTTTTCCATCCTGAAGCTTTGCATTTCCTAGTCTTTTGTGGACATGGTGCCAGAAGTTTCCTCTCTGTCTCTTTTCTGTGAAATTTCCAGGCCCTTTCTTGTGCTCCTTCTCCAAGGTTCTTTATTACAACCTCTTATTCTTTTACATTCCTATTCTCAGCAACTCCTCATTCCCATATTCACAGCTGTCATCTCCCTGATGGCTGGCACTGTAGCAGCAATCTTGAATCATGAAGTACCCTAGAGGATGAAATTCACCAGTGGAGGATGCTAAAGCAGGGCATTAGAAGAAACTTGCTGATCTCTCAATGTCTTTTATGTAGTAGAATAGGCCCTGTGTGTTTAAGCCATTCTTCTTTTGAACTTATTTCATGCAACATAATCGAATTTAACTAATATAAATAGGTATCATCCTGGATATTATGGCTCATGCCTGTAATCCTAGCATTTTGAGAGGCTGAGTTGCAAAGATTGCTTGAGGCCAGCAATTAGAGACCAGTGTGGGCAACATAGCAAGACCTAATCTCTACAAAAAATAAAAAGATTAGCTGGGCAGGGTAGCACAGGCCTGTAGTCCTAGCTACTCAGGAGGCTGAGGTGGGTGGATTGCTTGACCCCAGGAGTTTGAGGTTACAATGAGTTATGATTGTGCCACTGCACTCCAGCCTGGGAGACAGAGCAAGGCCCTGTCTCTTAAAGAAAAAAAAAATAAAAGAGGATCATAATGCTTTGCTCATAAAGTCAGTATAAGGTTTACAAGATATAATACAGGTCATATATCTAGCTCAGAACCAGGCATAGCCTATGTGACCAAATTTTACAGATATCATTATTATAAACTCTATGCCTATATTCTAGCTGTGGTATGCACCATATCACAGACCATCAACTATGTCCAAACAAATCTCCCAAAACCAATTTCTCCGAATCTTATTATTCTTTGGTTTATGACATGACTAAATCTCTTGTTGCTACTGAAGGTGTTGATTTTCCCCATTCTTTCCCTTTTAATGTTGAATCAGCTACTAAACCTATTAATGTAGTCCTTTGAAGTCTCTCCAATTACTTTCCTTATTTTTATACTTACCCTGCAAACTCCCTAGTAGGAACTTTTTTTTTTTTGAGACAGTCTCAGTCTGTTGGCCAGGCTTGAGTGCAGTGGTGCATTCTCAGCTCACTACAACCTCCACCTCCCAGGTTCAAGTGATTCTCCTGCCTCAGCCTCTTGAGTAGTTGAGACTACAGGCATGTGCCACCACACTGGGCTAATTTTTGTATTTTTAGTAGAGACAGGGTTTCACCATTTTGGCCAGGCTGCTCTCGAACTCCTGACCTCGTGATCTGCCCACCTCAGCCTCCCAAAGTGCTGAGATTGCAGGACTGAGCCACTGTGCCCAGCAGGGACTTTCATTATTACCTACCCAAACTATTGCAACTGTCAACTCAATTGTTCCTCCACCCTTATGTTTCGTCCTCTCTTCCAGGTTATTCTATGAGATGAATCTTCTAATCTTGTTACTCCTCTAATTGAAGACCTGAATAACATATGATTGTCCACTGAGCTAGATAACACCCTCCTCAGACTGGCTCTTGAGACCCCCAACCTATCTTCTGACCTTGATCTCTGACTCCTTACATGCTAGTCAGTCTAGACCCTTCCATTTGCCTTCTACTTTCTTAAGTCTGTTGCTTAGCTCATTTTTCACTCATTCAGAATGTTCTCTTACTCCATCCACTTCTTCTATTTCAATTTCTTAGTGAACTCACAAAGCTGCATGGAAATGTTGTTGTTCCAGGAAGTGCTCTTTCCAAAATGGATGTTATTTTCCCTTTACTTTAAGCAGTTTGTGTCTGTCTTATGGCATTTGTGCTCTATTGCTTCACAGCAGTGATTCTCAAAATTTGGAGCACATCAGAGCCACCTGGATGAATTCTGAAAACACAGATTGCTGTGCGCCACTCTCAGAGGCACTGATTTAGAAGGCCTAGGGGGTGGAGCCTGAGAATCTGCATTTCTCCTAGAATCCCAGGTGATGCTGCTAGTTTGGGGATATCACACATTGGGAACTGCTTTATAGTGGTTTGGATCTAATTCTCCTTCTAAATTGTAAATGTCGTGAGATGGAATAATATGGCTTATTTTCACCTTTGTATTTCCTGTAGCTTTCAGCACACGGTAGATACTTAATGATTATTTATTAATATTGAAGGTCAAAGTTTTGCTTTTGAACTTGATACTTACCCTTTGGAGTTACGTTCTGTTGTTGGTTCTCAGCAGCCAGAAAGAACACATCTAAGTGCTTTTGCTGAGAGCACAGCCGAATTCTTCCTCATCTTTGCTGCTGTTTTTGGTCTGGGATGTGAGCTCATAGTGTGTACTTGGAGGAATGTTAAGTATTGAAGGCAATGACATGACATGAATTCAGTGAAAGCAGGAGTTGAAGGACTCCCCCAAAGAAATTGGATGACAAAAGTTCAACATTTGTGAAATTAAGTATGAAGGTTGCCATGGTAAGGTAACAACAGCTTTGAAATCTATAATTGTACCTGGAGAGAGGCCTGTTAGAGTCCTCTCTGTGTATTTTGTTCCCTCTTATGCTTTTAATGCTTCAGAAGCAAGTCACTCTGAATTCAAGTTGTGATTATAATTACCCTTATTATTATTCTCAGAATGTTCTTTGGAACCAACATGGTTTTTAGGGAAGAAAATTAATTGCAGCTTTTCTTGGTTTAGAAATGTAGGCAACTGGATATTCTGACAAATTCACATCCTATCTTCCTCCTGTGCATAGATGACAAACTTTCTCTTTCTACCTGTCTATCCAGTTTTCCAGTCAGGGTGTTTTTTTCAGGAGGATAGTATGGAATTCTGTATTTTGAAATTGTTTTTGAAATCATAGGAAAGGCAAGAACAAGTCAGCCAGAGAAACGATAACACCACAGTCAACTCCCCAAAGACCTTTGTTTTTAGGTTTTAATATTTCATGTCAGATTCTCATGAAGTGAATTCCATAAAAATAATGAAGACTATATGGAGATCACTAAGATAAAGGATATATATCAAATATGGATTTTTTTTTATTTTAAGGAGGCAATTTAATTATATCCAGATGGAACATTTAAAAAGTCACATCTATGCATCATCATCTTTCAGCAGTAGCACAGATGGTACCTTTTCATTTGCACCACGTGCCAACATCGGCAGTGTGTCCAGCTGTCTACCCCGCCTCCATCACAATTCCAAGTTTATGTGTAAAAGGGCATGTTGGTTAACTCAGAGACCCATGGGAAACTGCATTACCTTGGGCCGTGACATTACTATTTTATAATGTTTCCTTCTTGGGGGAAGCAGATGGGGCTGCCAGGCCTCGGCTTTTGTTTGCTGCTCTTGAGTGAGGTGCCCCAACGCTTTTTGCCCCTTCCCAGAGACAGGCCACAGATCTGCAGTGATGCAGAGAACCATGCAACATCTGCAGACCTTCTGTTAAAAGCCGTTGCTTGTTTAATATTCTGTTTCCTTGCTATTTATATTTCTAGAAATTAGGGAGAGGCTTATCCTTTCATGTCCCAAATAAAGTTAAAAATGATGACTGATGTCATCAAGGGCCCTACAGCTCATGAGAAACAAACAAACCAACCCAAAAAACCAAATAGAGTGGAAACACATCATCACCAGCACCACCAGCACCACCACATCGCCCCCCTCCCCCACCCAACTGTAGAAATGGTTTGTGTGGAGACAGTAGCAGGAATTTTGCTTCTCTAGGGAAATTCCTTTGGTCTTCCCAGGGCAGCATACCAGCTTGGGGTCCAGAATAACCCCACCCAGGTTGCCTTAAGTAACTAAGTACTGGGAAGCACTTACCATTGCATTTGAGGGCAGCTAAAGGGACAATGAAAGCACTTGCCAGTCGCTCTCAGGCTGACCTGCAGTTTATTTTGTTGTGATAACACAAAACTGTCCAAAGAGCAGAGAATCCCTAATTTTGGCATATCCTAGGGCCCTAGGGCATTTCATGGTCTGGCTCTTATCACTTTATTGATAAATCCTAAACTGACTGATGTCGCTGATCGTCATAGGCACTTATCATTTTCAACATTCCACAACTGTGCTAGCCTCTATGGTCTCCTGACCCTGGCTGTTAGTAGAGAGCTTCTAGTTCTTTGAAAAGCACTGTCTCCCATTCCTTAGCCCTTCCTGTGTCCTTGCCCTTAGTCAGCAGGCTCTGCAGCTCCTCTCATCAAGAGGTGGAGTCTATTTCCTTACCGTTTGGTTCTGGTATCTGTTTTATTTGCTTCGGCCAATGGGATGTTGGCAGCTGTGACTCAAGCAGAGGCTTGAGAAAAAGCTTGTTGTTTTGTAGTGGGGTTTGCTCCTCTGCTGTGGCCATGAGCAAGTGCCCAAGCCATCCTGCTGGAGAATGAGAGGGATGTGGGGCAGGACTGAATTGTTCCATTTGTCCTAGGTAAGAACAGTCTAGGAGCAACTCACAGCCAATGGCCTCCCAGACCAATACTTTACCTTCCAGTTCACAGTCAAATTCTAGCTTTAGGGCCGCGGTGGCTCACGCCTATAATCCCAGCACATTGGGAGGACGAGGAGAGTAGATCACCTGAGGCCAGCAGTTTGAGACCAACCTGGGCAACATGGTGAAACCCCGTCTCTACTAAAAAATACAAAAATTAGCCAGGGTTCTTGGCATGTGCCTGTAATTTCAGCTGCTCGAGAGGCTGAGGCATGAGAATTGCCTGAACCTGGGAGGCAGAGGTTTCAGTGAGCCGAGATCGTGCCATTGCACTCCAACCTGGGCCACAGAGCAAGACTTCATCTCAAAAAAACCCAAAAACAACAAAACAAAATTCTGGCTTTATCTCTCATGTAATTCCCAAGCTTGCCCACTTCCCTGTAACTCCATGGCTGTCACCCTGCCAGCTATGCCATATTTCACCTGGATTTCTGTAATGTCCTCCTCCTTTCACACTTTCCTGGAAGACTTTGCCCACTCAGCAACCTGGGAATCTTTTAGAAACATAAATCAAGTGGTGCTAGTTCCTTGGATAAACCCTTTGCTGGGTTTTTCTTGCTTTAGAATAAAAGCTGACACTTAGGCTGGGTGCAGTGGCTCATGCCTATAATCCTGGCATTTTGGGAGGCTGAGGTGGCAGATCACTTGAGGTCAAAAGTTCGAGACCAGCTTGGCCAACATGGTGAAACCCCATCTCTACTAAAAATGCACACATAAACCAGGCACGGTGGCAGTCTCCTGCAATGCCAGCTACTCAGGAGGCTGAGTCAGGAGAATTGCTTGAACCGGGGAGGTGGAGGTTTCAGTGAGCTGAGATCATGCCACTGCCCTCCAGCCTGGGCAACACAGCAAGACTCTGTCAAAAAAAAGAAAAGCCAATACTTAGCAGTTCTCAAAGCTCACAAGCTGTGCTTCCTCAGCCGAACTCACTACATTGCCCCAGCATCTTCCTAGGCTCATGTTCCACTGACCTGCTCTTTTTCCTCTCAGCAAGGTAAGTTCCTTCCCACCTCTTAGCCTTTGCCTGTGCTGCTCCCTCTGCTTGGAATGCCCTTTCCCCAGCACTGCGAATCACTGACTGATTTTCCTGCTTCAATCTTTGCTTAAACATTACCTCCTCCTGGAAAGCTTCTCTTTGAACCCCCCAAGTTGCAATTATACCATCTAGATGATTTCTTTCATAACATTAATCACGACCTATAAATATTCTGTTATTTATTTACTTCTTTGTTGGCTGCCTTCCTAGTTAGAATGTAAGTTCCTTTTAGGCAAGATTGTGATTTTCTTACTTTCACTGATATTTCCAGCACCTTTCACTGATATATCCAGCCCAGAGCTCAGCATATTGTCAGTGCTCTGTGGATGTGTTATACATGAGGTTAAAAGTGGAGAACCTATCTGTATTACGTGCACACACACACACATAATATATATGCAATAAGTGTTTGTGTGAATACATTAGTGATTCCTTTTTCTTTCTTTTTTTTTTTTTCACTCAGGCTGGAGTGCAGTGGTGCAATCACAGCTCACTGCAGCCTCGACTTCCCATGTTCAAGTGATCCTCCCACTTCAGTCACCTGAGTAGCTGGAACTACAGGTGCACACCATCAAGCCTGGCTAAATTTTTGATTTTTTTTTTTTTTTGTAGAGATGATGTCTCACTATGTTGCCCAGGCTGGTCTTGAACTCCTAGGCTTAAGAACTTCTCTTACCCAGCCTCCCAAAGTATGGGATTACAGGTGTGAGCCACCATGCCCGGCACAATTCCTTTAACTTCACTCTCATATGTAAGGTATATGTGGAGCATACACATATGTGACATATATGCAGTATTTGTGTGTAATGCATAATATACATATACATGCATTGAGACCTTTATTTTAAAAATTTTGAAGTCCTTTATTTTTCACCCAACAACACACACACATAAGTATATGAAATTTACTCCTCAGAATCCTGCATTATATAAAAATAGAAATCATAACAGCAGAGATAAGCCTACCTTATTTTTAAGGTTGCATAGTATTCCTTTGTGTGGCCATATCATAATCTATTTAGCCATTGTGAGTTAGTAGGTACTAAGATTGTTTTCATTCAGTGATGAGAAAATAGAAGCTGAAGGAGATAAATAGTTTGTCCAAGCCAACCGATGTTGAACTTGGAGTCTGAGTCCTCATAATGGGGCGGGGCACCTGAAGCCTAACTTGGCACACCCATGTCTTGCACATGGTAGGAGAATGTTTGTTGGGGGTAGATTCCATTCCTGTCGCTGTCCTATTTTTTTGGTCAACCTTTCTCCAATCAATTCATCTTCCAACAAGTTGAAAGAGATTATATATGTCAGTGGCTTTCAAACATTACTGCTCATAAAATTACACAGAGATCTTGTCACAACACAGACTGCTGGGTTCCTTCTCAGAGATTCTTACTCAGTAGATCTGCAGTGGAGGCTGAAATTCTGCATTTCTACCAAGTCGACGGATGCTGAAGCTACTAATCAATGGTCCATGCTTCCAGTAAGCGAAGCTGTCTGTAAAGTCTATAAAATCAAGAGGGTGTGAGCTTTGAGCTTACAGGGCAATAAAAAAAACCCAATGTGGAGCCTCTTCCATAAAGACTTGAGAATTTAATCAGTGAAAACAAAATGTGTAACAAAACCATAAGTTTTCAGTACAAAGAAGAGTATATAAGTGCCAAAGGAAGAGTCTTGAATTAGAAACCAGTTCTGGGGAAATAAACACTCTACTTAGTGCAGACCATCTGATTTTTGGAATCTACTTCTTGAATATCAATTTTCTTGATAAAACCTTCTTCCCTCACTTTAGCATGTGTGGAATTAAGTGTTTTCCTGGGACTTGTTGACAATTGGTTTGAGCTTATGTTTGCTGCCTGTCTCTTAGCTGAGGCTGTCCAAAGAGCCACATTACCAGAAGTGGAGGCTGTCTTATGTTGGGTTTCCTAGAACAGAGCCTAAGATGGTAGGTTCTTGTGCAAGTGATTTATTTAGGGAGTGCTCTCAGAAGAAATCTGAAATGCAGTGAGGAAAACAAGACAGGGGCAGGGGCAGGAGAAGAATGAGGATATGGGCTCAGTGGTAGCCTCAGCTGACCCCGCAGGGAGCTCTGGAACAAGAACAGCAGCAGAGCTGTGCCCCCAGGAGTCAGCGGGGCAGCCTTCAGTGCCCTGATATCTGTGCCTTCATGAAGACCCTGTAGGCCTGGGGGCCCTCCTGACTTTCCCCCATTTCCACTCTGATTTTCACAGTCTTTGTGAAACCTGCTTTTCTTGCTTCTCTTTTATTTGGCAAGCATGTATCACACACATATTCTAGGCACTATTTGTTTACTTTTGAGGTCCGTTCAGAGCCTTAATCTCTCTGTTCCAGCTCTCACAGTGACATCACTTGCTGACAAAATCTGACCTGGTGGCTCGAGGATTTCCCTGACACTCTCCCTCCAGGGCCATATACCTGCATTTTACTAGTGGTCTTCTAAAGACAATTCCCAGTGTAAGATTGAATGTTCTGCCTCTAGGTTCGCCCTCTCCTGTCCTACCCCACACTGCAGCCAAGGAAATCTCTAGTCAGGAGAGTCTGGCCCCTTCACTTTCACTTAAAATCTTTGAGGATGCTCTATTTCCTCCAGTAAAGTCCAAATTCCCATCCTGGTTTGTAAAATTCTTTATGTTCTGGTAATCTGCCCACCTCATCTCTCACTTCTACTTAAGCTTGAGGAATGCCGAAATGTCCACTCACCAGAGCATCTGCATGTCCATGTCTTAGCTTGTTCTGATGTGCTGAATAATGGCCACCACAAGACACCAGGTTCCCAATCTGTGGAAACTGTTAATGTTACTTCGCAAGAAAAATGGGTCCTTGAAGATGTAATTGTAAATGATCTTGAGATGGAGAGATGTTCTTGGATTATGTGGGCCCTAAAAGCAGTCCTAATATGTTTATAAAACAGAAGCTGGGCTGGACATAGTGGCTCACTACAGTAATCTCAGCATTTTGGGAGGCCAAGGTGGGTGGATCACTTGAGGTCAGGAGTTCAAGACCAGCCTGACCAACACAGAAAAATTCAGTCTCTACTAAGAATACAAAAATTAGCTGAGTGTGGTGGCACAAGCCTCTAATCCCAGCTACTCAGGAGGTTGAGACATGAGAATCGCTTGAACCTGGGAGGTGGATGTTGCAGTGAACCAGGAGGGATCTTGCTACTGCACTCCAACCTGGGAAACAGAGTGAGACTCTGTCTAAAAACAAAACAAAACAAAATGTCAACAAAATAACAACAAAACAAAAGACAGAGGCAGTGGGAAAGTTGAGACACAGAGGAGGTGAGGGGAAGATGGAGGCAGAGATTGAAATGCTACGGCCACAAGTCAGGAACTGCTGGCAGCTACCTGAAGTTGGAAAAGACAAGAATGGATTATCCCCCTGGAGCCTAGCCTCTTTAGGGAGCATGTCTTTGTCAGCACCTTAATTTCAGATTTCTGGCATCTAGAACAGTGAGAGACTAAATGTCTTTTGTTTTAAGCCAACTGTTTTATGGGAATTTGTTACAGCAGCCATAGGAAACTAATCATGGTTGTGATTTACCTCTTCCTGGAATTACCCAGGGCCCCTACTCTCTCCCACAACAAATATTTCACCAGGATAATTCTCTGTAGCTCATATGCTGCCTTCTCCAGGTAGCCTCCCAGATTTTTCCTCCCACCACCTCCAGGCTTGGGTCTGAATAGACAGCCTTGTTCAGTCTTTCACAATTTTGTGTGCAATCCTCTATCATTGCTTTTGCTCCAGCCTTTTTTCTATGACTCTTCCTAGGTCAATCTCCTTGTTAAATTATGAATCGCCAGGGCCCTATTCTTTTCCTAGCCCCTGGGCTTGACATCGTGCCAGGTAAAAGTGTCTTTTCTGTATTTGTTTCCTGCCATGATGGGGACATAGATGCTACTGTCCAGTGGTTAAAGGAGAGATTTGGGGACCTGAAAAATAACCAGACACAGGTGGGTGACAGCTCCCTGGGCTGAGCCAGGAGTGGGCAGCCTTTTCCCTGACTATCCAGCCCTCCAGCTTAGCCTGCTCTAGAGCTTTTGGGGGCCAGGGACCTGGGGTGCTCCCTTCAGTTTCACGTCTGCAGCACCCATGTTTATTTTCTACTTGGCTTTTTTTATAATCTCCTCCTCTCTCTGCTCTCCTTCTCCCGCCTCCCAAACAACAGTGACTCACCACCTCCAATGCTGCTCCCTTTTGTCATTATTTTGAGGAGACTCATGATTTCCCTCATTATCACCCTGGGGCTAGACCAGAATTTGGCCTGCAGTGTTTTATGTCTCAGGGCCAAGGTGCAGAGCACAGACCAAGTGACATTTCAATAAACTGGATGTCAGGTTAGTGTTCTAACAATCTGGTTTCTCTGAGGAGGTAGTGGCTGAACATAAAATTTGAAAACTAAAGATTGGGCTTTAGTCAAAGGGATGATCCTGAGTCTTTTCAATTCTTCCTCTAGAAATTAGCTGCTCAACACAGAATTCCTGGCTAACATTTACAGTCAATTTTGACATTCCCTCCTAAAATCTGACAGTTTTTTATTAGCTTCAAATGAAGGTAGGTAATTGTTTAGTTATTTTAATAGACACCAGGTAGAGGAATTCTAACGTGGAGATGGTGGTGACAGTCTATTTTCTACCCTTTGTGCTGTTTAGAAGCCACTGTAATATTGTAATTATGAAAGCTGGGCTCTGGGGGAGAGTTTAATAGCTTGTTCACAAGTGGCTGAAATAATTATTGCTATGTACAAATTATCCCCAAACTTAGCAGACCCAAACAACAAATATTTATAATGTCACAACGTTTCTGAGATTCAGGATGTAAGATCAGCATAGCTGAGTAGTTTTGGCTTAGGGTCTCTGATGAGACTGCAGTCAATATGTTGGTTGCGGCTGCCATCTTTAGAAGGGACTGGAAGATCTGCTTCCTAGAAGCAGATTACACGGCTCTTGGCTGGAGGCCTCAGTTCCTTGTCACACAGACCTCCTGGTTACTTGAGTACTTGTATGATGTAACAGCTGGCTTCTTCCAATGCAAGTGATCCAAGAAAAAGAAAGGAGGAAGCCACAAGGCCTTTGATAACCTAGTCTCAGTAATTACACATTGTCACCTCTCTCTTATTCTAGTCCATAGAAGTGAGTCACTAAGCTCATACTTGAGGGGAAGAGAGTTAGGCCTCACCTTTTGAAGGGAGTGTTAAATAATTTGTAGACATATTTTAAACCACACAGCTTCACAGAAGGCAAACAAGTCATTGTTACCATGTGGATAAAAATACTACCTGGAATTTGAATGTTCTGCTGGGAGGTTGTAAGAAACATGGAAGTCTTATATATCACACTCATTGAAATAGTGAAAAATAGTATTATGAAGATGACTGAGAGGGTATTCTGCTTTCGTAGGCATGGATGAGGGAAGAGTTTGGAAAATGTGGGGGATACAATTTAACTTAGAATTTTCTGTTTAATATATACAGTGTTAACTAGCTATCTCATTGGGCTCTTTGATTCAACAATTCAACACTATGAGGAATGAGACAAAAATTTCTGCCTTCAAGGATGAAAGGCCAATGGAGCAGAGCTCACTCAGCTAAGCTGCTCAAACCCAGCACAGACTAGACATAAACTCAGCTGACCCATAGGTGCATAAATGATTCCAACAGAGACGAGCAGAACTCTTAGCTGAGCCCAGCTCAAATATATATTGAAGAAGTGTGAGACATTAATATTTATTGTTGTAGGCCACTGATATTGCATGATTACTTGTTATGCAGCAATAGTAATAGAGACAAGTTTACAATGTCATAAAAGAGACAAACATAATGAAAAAAATTTGCAAAGCAATATATAATAAATATTGTACTTGAAAATTGTACAGGGTGCTCTGAGAAGAGTGAAATGGAGTGTTTACATCTGCCTTGGGAAGTTCAAGACTTCAGTTGCCTGAATGAAGTCCCAAAGATGAGCAGGTATTTGCCAGGTGGAGTGGGAGAAGCACATCCTTTCAGATAACTGCAAGTATCTTAATAAACTGGAGAACAATAGTAATAGATGAGTTCTAATTGTTGGTAGCCACTGGACCAGGAATAGCTTCGTATGTAATACTGATTTTCACTTCATCTTAAAGGTGGATTGAAGAGCCATAAAATGATCAGACTGATGGTTTATTAACCTTACTCTGGAGTGGTGTGGAGGGTGAGGCTAGACCTAAGCAGAAACTGGGTAGGTTCATACTGAGTCTGTGCTCTCCCGGATATGGCCATGGGAAAGGAGGGGGCAGAGGAAAGAGGTATTTGGAGGTGGCACAGACAAGACATGGTGACTGATTTAATGAGGGGGTGGTTCCTGGCTTCAGTCCCAAGGCAGAGAAGTTTAGAAGGGGGCGGTGGTGAACATTTCATTGTGGTTCATGATGAGTTTGAAGTGCCTGTGGGTGAGCTGGAAGGAGGTGTTTAGTAGGCAGGCAGAAGTGTGATTTTGAGCCTCAGAAAAGGAGTCTGCAGCAGGCATCTAGGTTTGGTAATCATCTGCATAAAGGTAGTAGCTGAAGCTATTATAGGCAAGGTTGGGTTTGTATACTTTGAAAAGCAAACCCAATTTAGTATCTAAGGGAAATGCGGACACCTAAAATGTGTGCAGAGGAAGAGAAACCGAAGGAGATCGACAGAGCAGCCAGAGAAGACCTAGGGGAAAGCGGTTTTGCAAAAACAGATGAAATAGTTTTTTTAAGTTGGAGGTTAACAAAATCAAATATCCCAGGGAGACTAGAGTAGCTGAGAATTGAAAGATTTCATTTGTTTGTTTTGTGCCCAGAAAATATGATGAGTTTTATGGTGACCTGAATGAGGGTTTCGTAAAGGTCAAGAAGGATGGAAGATAGATTGTAGAGAATGGACATGAAAACTGAGAGTCAAGAAATGAAAACAATGGTTATCAACTACTGCATGGTATTAGAACTATCCATGGTCTCTTGGTCTTAGCTCTGACTTTAGCCACGGATGGTAACAATTTAGTCATGGGTAGACAATTCTGTGCAGGCTTTGACTGACTTCAAGCAGGAATCACCTTGCCTTTAGTGTGTACCTTGGGTTTTCCTTTTTGTCTCAGGGCGTCTTCAATGCCATGGGCATCGATGAGTGTTTGCTCTAACCTGTGCATGCAAGCGTGGCAGTGTGGGGAAATTGGTACCTCTAGAAAGAACCCTTTAGGCACAGGGATGAGAGCTGATAAACAAACTCCCGCCATCCGTCTTTTCGTCGGCTAATTCTGAGAGGCATTCTGTACATTTCTCAGAGGCCCCATGGAATTGAACCCCATTGCCTACAGTGGTGACCTTGACAACAATGCTTATATTGGCTTTTCTATCTTTTCTCTTCTTTAAGACAGAGTCTCACTCTGTCCCCCAGGCTGGAGTGCAATGCTACAATCTCGGCTCACTGCAACCTCCGCCTCCAGAGTTCTAGCAATTCTCCTGCCTCAGCCTCCTGAGTAGCTGGTATTACAGGCACCTGCCACCACATCCAGCTAATTTTTGTATTTTTAGTAGAGACAGGGTTTCACCATGTTGGTCAGGCTGTTCTCGAACTCCTGACCTCAGCTGATCCACCAGCCTCAGCCTCTCAAAGTGCTGGGATTACAGGCATGTGCTACCGCGCCAGGCTGGCCTTTCTTTCCTAAAAGATCTCTTACTCTGGCTCTGTGAGATCACCTCTTAAATAAACTTCCTGAATCCAAGAGCATTTTTCAGTCTCTGTTTTGAGAACATCTAAATCAAAAAGGAAATATTTTAGACACTAGAGATGTAAGACGATTATGTAGATATCAATAGGTACTCACTCACTGCACCCATTCTTCCAACTACAGCACATGCTACTTAGGTAGTCATGTTTTGTGTCACATGACCTAATTCCCCATCAGTAGCTGATTGGACCACAAGTGACCACATGACTGAGCTCAGCCAATCCAAACATAGGCTGTTCAGTAACCTATAATGTTACCTGTTGTGAACCTAAGGAGGGAACTAACTGGATTGTTTTCTGTGGGAATTTGAGTTAGAAAATATCTCGCAGTGGCTCACGCCTGTAATCCCAGCACTTTGGGAGGCCGAGGCGGGTGGATCACGAGGTCAAGAGATTGAGACCATCCTGGTCAACATGGTGAAACCCCGTCTCTCTAAAAAT